>NC_084505.1:28145126-28445126 GCF_024500385.1 Phyllopteryx taeniolatus | reverse complement strand
ACTAGTGCCCAAAACTATACGGCAGGTGTCAAATGTTGTGTCGAACCTGATAGGCTGAAGTTGGACCGGTGAAGGTTGCGTACCGGCGGAGGCGGCTGCGAGGTCGGCGATGTTTTGGCCGAAGGCGAAGGTGTGATATATTTCGGGGTCGGAACCACGTCGTACACAGGCCCATCATACGCCCCGCGTGTGACCCCTTTGTCCTGAATCTGTTTAGAGACGGGGGACAATTTGAGCCTCATACTGCATAATGAATGTACTGTTGTCTTTTTTTTTGTGCTGTACCTGGTCCCTGAACTTGAAACGTTGGTAAGCGAAGTCCGGGAAGGGCTTGCGAGGGATGAACCGTCCGGCGCCCTGCTGAACGTGAAGCTTCCCTTCCTCGTACACCGCCCGACCCTGACTCAGCACCAGCGCCGGAGCCCCACGGCACTCCAGACCCTCGAAGATGTTGTATTCGGAAGACTGTGACGAGAGCAATTACATATTATATACGAAAACGTGAGAAATTCTGTGTGAACGATGTAAAATGCCATACCAAGAAATGTATTGAGCGTAATAATGCATCATACTACTGGCTAGAGCCAACATTTACAGATAATCAACAATAAAATTGTAAATTCTGTCATCCTTATGTGATGTTAAGACAAAAAGTGTTTGGGCTGATGTAAATGAGATTTCATATCACAGCACACATTCACATACAGTATATTATATATAAGCCTCGGGGGGGGGGGGGTTAAACAAAGGGGGGGGGTTATTTCTGCAAGTATGGTTTGAAAGAGAATAATGCATGCAGTCAAACTGCAGCATTTGACAAGATGGAGGATGAAGGGAGAGAAAGGCTCGGGCAAAGAGCAAGGCTATAAAAACAGGGGGAGGGGTAGCAAGATGGCGCAGGGGGGAGATTAGAACCTCAAACCGACAGCAGTCTGGATTAGAATCTCCCAAAAACGCGCGGCAGACGAAATATAGCAAACACTGCCTGATATTGCCAAGTATGAATTCCATTTCAATTCGTGCCAAAGTCCTTGAAATGCATGCGAGCTCCCGCGAGACTCATTTGATTGCACATCCATTGATTGAAAATGAAGATTGTCGAAATAGCTGCAACATTGTACACGCTATCAGTTTGGACTCAAGGTACATTCTATTGGCATTTTGATGGCATCTTGAATGAATTCACTCAATTCTCCGTGGAAATCGTCACGCCTCCTTTTGTGCGATCAGCCCTGCGTGTCTGGCGGCTGGAATTTCTGGCACATTAGCACATGCAGGGCGGCCTCTTTGATCTTTTATTCGGTTTTTAATCCTGTTCACGCTCATCCTGCCTCCTGGCCCCTCTGCTTCTACTTTTGCCATCCGTCATCTTTTATTCATCCTGCTTTGTTCTCACCGACTGCTGCAGTTTGGACGTGATGGTTTTTACGCTGTCGGGGTCCCAGACGACGACGTCCGCATCGGAGCCCGCCGCTATCCGACCTTTACGCGGGTATAGGTTGAAGAGTTTGGCGGCGTTGGTAGACGTGACGGCCACAAACTGGTTCTCATCCATCTTGCCCGTGGCCTGGGAGGACGAGGGCAGAGGTGCATCAAACGTAAATACGGCGGCGAATCGAATATCGAACAAAATGAAGCTGAAGCTTTTATTCCTTGAGATCAGTGATTCCCAACCATTGTGCTGTGAGAGATCATTGTGTGTACCGCTGGAAAGGAAGGGCCCGGCAAAACACATTTAATGAGTATTTTATCCATCCATCCATTTTCTGAGCCGCTTCTCCTCACTAGGGTCGCGGGCGTGCTGGAGCCTATCCCAGCTGTCATCGGGCAGGAGGCGGGGTACACCTTGAACTGGTTGCCAGCCAATTGCAGGGCACATAGGACCAAACACCCATTCACACTCACAGTCATGCCTACGGGCAATTTAGACTCTCCAATTCGTGCATGTTTTTGGGATGTGGGAGGAAACCGGAGTACCCGGAGAAAACCCACGCAGGCACAGGGAGAACATGCAAACTCCACACAGGCGGGGCCAGGGATTGAACCCGGGTCCTCAGAACTGTGAGGCTGACGCTCTAACCAGTCGGCCACCGTGCCGCCATGAGTATTTTAATGGGATTCAAATTAAACGGTCAAGCATTTCAGAAACAAAAATATTAAATTTCACAAATTCTGCCAGGGTATGTAAACTTAGGAGTGCAACTGTACATATTAGCAGTCATACGTACCCTTGTCATATTGGAATGAAAGTGTAGGCTACACCTTTCATAACCTCTAGGTGGCGGTGGCATATTGGAATGAAAGTGCACAGCTTTTTTGTAACCTCTAGATGGGAGCATACATTTATAAAATGTGAAGGTTCTTTTCATTTTCCCCTATACCTATGTATAATGCACTATTGACTTTTGACCATTTTGGTGGGAAAAGAAATAATTGGTCTGGAAATAATTTTGTAATGACCACAAATAATGTACCTTTTTCTGTCTATCTAAGCCAGTGACGTACTGTGACAGGCAGAACAATTTCATGATCATCCACTAGATGGCAGAAGGTACAATTTGCCTGTGTTCAAACAACAGAATCATAGCTTTCTGTTAAACTCAAGTGGCCCAGATTTTGTGTAAAAAAATATTTTTTAAATAATAATTTTAAAAAAATCACAGTGCTGACATCTTGCGTGACGTCATGCAAGTGTTGAAAAGTCCACCGTCGGACGCAGGAGGGAGGTGGAATTACAAATTCTACGCGCACACATTTTCGTGTGTTCTTACCACAGCTTTGTCCCAAACAAAACTCATCCTCTCCTCCACTCCGTTGGTGCCCTCTGGGATGAAGGTGAAGTCGTCTTTCCCGATTGCTTTCTGAGACGTGCTGTAGGCGCAGTGAGCGCTGCCCACCACCTGCAGGTCCCCACTGTGTCGTGGCGAGAGACATTGTCATCAGCGCACACTTCATACTGCAGCAGGACAGAATGTTGTACAGGTAACAATCTAGCATAATCCTTCCAGACCAACCGTTGGATCTGGTGATTTACAAAATCGAAATCAATCAAAATAAATCAAAAAGGGCTGAGATTTAGTTCAAAGTAACCCAAAACCGTCGTCACCCTATTGGCCACCAGGTGTCCTCAAAGAGTCCAAGACCTGTTCAGGCCTCAAGCAAACAAAAAGCATCGGTAGAAAGTCAATCATGCAACAATGCTACTTGAAGTCATGATCACATCAACTGCCTGAGTCTTCAAAATATGAAGAGCTATTATGATAATTGCTTAACTGTATCACACTAGGCATTTATTAATGATAGTAAACGCATTATTCTGGGTACTGGTATTATAATCCAGTATAAATATGGTGTGACCTTTGTGAAATAAAAAACTAAAAATACAGCCTGTCACTTAAAAGGGTTGCTGTGGGACTAACTTGAAAACCAAAACGTGTGAGGAGGACGAAGAGGAGGAGGGAGGCACTTGGTAGCCAAGGCAACAGATGAGGAAGGATTCACATTCCTGCGCTAATTATAGAATCAGGGGCACTAAAACAATGTACTGTACGAAGTTCTGTACATTCTGTTCACGGAGCGTGTTTTACATTCACTGTACATTTGCTATATTCATTAAGTATAGATCATCACGTGTATTTTCCAATCTTTTTTGTTTGCCCCTCCTCTTGTCAAACAAAGACCGCCCCACTCCTTTTATTAAATCAAGTTTGACATTGTGTATTTTGTGAGCAGCTGCTGTGACTGCAATACCAAACAAGTAAATAGCATTAAAACCTTGCATGTGTTTCCTTTGGTGTCACTGATCTGATTTAAAATTCACAGTATAAATAACACTGCATTCGTTTAAAAGTTTGTAAATCCACTGAGGGTCTCATTATCCCAAGCTCATCCCAGTGTTAGAAAAAAAAAGCCCCCCCCCAAAAAAAAAACAAAATAAAAAAAATTAAAACAGGCGCTTTGCATCAACTGCTGAACATTCTGTATATTCAAGTCCTACCAGGCCAGAAGTGTGTGGAGGTGGTCTGGGGTCGTGGGGTCGGGACTCAGAGGTGGGGAGGTCACATAAGCAGCAGCTTTGGCCCAGTTCTTGCTCCAGTAATGCGAACCGTCAGTGGCCAGGCTGGCTGTGATTGGCTCCCCAAAAACGACAGCACCTGCAGATTCCGCACAAAAGGAATTTGCATTTCCACTGCTGAGGACTTCTTCGGGAGCCGTGTATGAGGAACTACAATTGGGATGTAGGAGCGAGAGCGCCACCTTTCCTCCGGGCCTGGGCGACGGTGTCGGCTGCACTCTTGCTCATCACTTTGGTGATGTAGACAGGACACTTCACGCGGTTGCCAAGGGTGATCGCACGAAACGCTGCCTCGGCCTCCAGCTGCACTTACAAGACAGCAGTTAAGGGCAGAGCAGAACTAGTCCATGGATGGATGGACGGATGGATGGATGGGTGGGTGGATGGATAGATGGATGGACTGATGGATGGATGGATGGGCACCGTGTCAGTGTTTGGATGGGCAGACGGATGGCGTCACCTCTTCGGGACGACTCAGAGGGTGGCCTTCGGGTCCAGTGATTCCCATCCCAAGGATTTTGCTTTGTTCCTAAGTCACAGATAAAACAACTGTATGAGGTCGGCGCCAGCCCTAAAGAGCGCACGACGGGTACAGCGGTGCCTCAACATACGAGCTGACATGATTAAGAAATATTGTAAATGTAAATGTAACACTCCAGTTTTCGGAATGTAACCTCTGAAGAGAGACAGAGACTTCCTGTACGCGAGGGTGGGCGGCGGGGCGAGTAAGTGAGGGTGCAGATTTTTCTTCTGCATTCTCATATAAGTGCATGCTGTACTTGGCCTAAAACCAACTTGACGTGTGTGCTACTACTTTAGTAAGAGCCTCTAAATAGGTCCTTATATTCCAGGACCGCTGACAACAATCGTGGTCAATGGAGGCTCGTCCTATCTTCGGCGGCGGCACTCAGACTGCTTGTAAAAGTCTGAAGTGCGCTCGTGGTAGAATTTAGGTTATAAAGCAGAAGAGATACCTACATACAGCACGATACCACAAGTAAGTACCGAGAAGCTGCCACAACAGACAGAAGCAAAGATAAGTTAGGTTCCACCTACGTGAGCAATTAAATCTCCATTTTCAGCATGAACCAAAACCACAGCGCCAATCTGTTTCAAGAAGCAGAAGGCCTCGTACAGCTGCAGAAGTGAGAAAACCACACGTTGGTGACATCATGAATAGCGCATAGCATCAATTGAAAAATGACTACATCCTGCTCTTAGAAAAACCTGCGCACCTGAGAATCTGTCATCTGGTACGTATCCTTGTAGGCCATGTACACCTGGAAGGAGTTAATACCTGAAAAAAGTGGGAAAATAAAAGTCACAAAAGTCAACTAAAATGGCATTTGCAAGACACGAATGTTGTTTTCTGTCTCCGGACACTGCATTTGTCGGAAAGACGGGAGTCACACAAATAGCTCCTTTGTTGCTGCCCCAGAAGAAAAGTGATTCTTTTCTTTACTTGCTTTGAACAGACGACAAACAAAATGCGTCCTCGGCTTCCATGGCGGCGGTATAATGAGGGCGGTGCATTCCCTCGCCGCTTTCCCTTCGTTAAGAGGATTCAGCACGAGGCCAAATTGTTGCAAAACTGTCCCTGGTGCTCTCGCCAAAGAAGCGATTAACATGACAACAATTAGAGAAGCCACCAGCACTTTGGAATAAAAATGTGCAAATGTGTAAAAACCTTTCTCCTGCACCAGCATCTCCAACTCCTCTTGAACTGCATCATTCCACTGGGGGATGTCAACGTGGAGGGAGTAGTCGCAGCACGCCCGCTTGTCCGCAGCCTCCTGCCAGACTTCGAAAGCCTCCAGCAGGCTGTCCCCGAGCGCGGGGCACACATGGTCGACTGGAGTAAGACAGGGTCCGAGGTCAAGGGCGTGCACCTCGTTAACATAACACGGTTGCCGTATTGTCACGTCCTGGGGCGATTCTAGGATCAGAGGTTTAGGGGTGCTGGGATTCATCTGAAGGGTGCTTCAGCACCTCCCAAAATGGGCTCGAAACGCCGATGCCAGTCAGGAAGCTGGTCGGTATTTATTATCATCACGTGTACAGGACACAACAACTAGCTTCTTTCATTCCGGTTCAAACACAAGTTAATAGCACCGTCCGACCACCTGAATCAGGGTTGTTGAACTCATTTTTGTCGCGGGCCACCTCGTAGCGATGGTTTCCCTTTAGAACTGTCAACTCATATATATGTGTCATCGCCTCATATCGTTCCATATACAAAAAAATACAATCAAATAAAATTGATGGATAACAAGTTTTGAAAACGGACGCCAGTGAAAAGTTGCTTGGTCAACTATTATTTAGACTTTCAAAGGGGGGTTGGTAACAAAAACATGCTTGCAATATCACAATCTTCTTAAAAGGGAAGACAATTTTCAATTTGGGTCTTTAAGCAAATAACTAAAATGAAGCCGATCGAAGCCAAAAAAAAATGGTCTGAAATTTTAGAGGCGCTGGGATTCATTTCACACATTTAAAACACACCAAAAAGGAGCTGAAAACGTCTCAAAACGGTGACGTCTCATGCGGACTCACTGATCATGGTCGTGCCTCCGGCGAGCGCCGCTTTGGTGCCTCGGAAGAAGTCATCAACAGGGCGTACGCCCAGATGAGGCTTCATCAGGCGGGTGTTGACGTCGATCCCACCGGGGATCACCATGCGGCCTCGGGCCTCGATCACTTGGATGCCGTCGGGGAGCGCCAGATTCTCCCCGACCTGTCTACGGATGCAATAAGCGCCAGTGCGATCGAGATGAGGAATGTTGACGTATTAACATGCGCGAAGAGAGGCCAAAACCAGATAGGACCGCTTTTTCATAGCAGTCCATTTGGCGTAGTAAAGGACGGATACCGACGTTAGCAACCACATTGTCGTTTTCCATTGCATTTGTTTTAGACCCGAGCCGAGAGTCGGAGGAAAACTTCTGGACTACATTTCGCATTTCGTATTTCACATGCGTCATCTTTTAAACTTTTACTATTCATTCGTATAACAACTCGCCGCTGTGTCTGAGACAAATACACTGTGGTATACATATCACATATGCACAATGAATATTATACATGTTAGCATACAGTACACATGATTGTATTCTGTCTTGGTGATTGTATTGTCATAAAGGAGTAGATCTTGTATGGTCATTGTAATATCAACTTTTGCACAGTGTAAAAACAGCAAGAAGATAATTACAGTATATTTTGCACATACTTAATGAGCCCATCTTCAATGTAGACGTCTGCGTAAAGCGACTGATCGTCGTTGACCACTCGCCCTCCTCTAATCAGCAGGCCGTCACCCTGAAATGTCGCAAGGAAAGCGCTTGAACAGATGTCGATGCGTGCAATCCGTCTCGCGTTATCTTTCTGCAGTGTGTACTATCTGCTTTGTAGTGTTGCAAGAACATGCACACACTCCTGCAGTACAGCGTGGGACGCCTAGCAACAGAGGAAGATGGTGTGTTTCCATAGTAACTGTTGATCAGAGATGACCTAAGATTTTTATATTTAAAGCTTTTTGCCATCACCTGTCAGGCCATGAGTATTTCTATGAACGGGATTGTATGTTTTACAGCTGAAATCCTCGCAGCTCCAATCCGAGTTCCATCATCTCGACATCGTCTGACTAAAGAGCTTGAGAAGACAGCGTCACGAATCTCAATACTCAAGTGTCCTCGTCTGAGGACATCGAACCCGAATGCAATATGATAATAACGGCTAATGAAGCTCGAGTCAAGAGGCTGGCCTGGTGCTACAGGACAGATTTGGCCTCCTCGCTAAGAATTTAATCTCCTCTTCCGGCATTGGCAAGAAGATTTCCAGCAGCTCCGAGCACGTCCGCTGCCTCTTACCGTCACATGGGGGACGTTGTTCTCCTGGCAAGTGGGCCCTGCAGACATGTTGGCTTCTTCTTCTTCGTCTTCTTCTTCCCCCGGGGATTGCAAATATTCACAACCGGTTCGCGGTGCACCGCTTTGTCCCCCCCCCCCCAAGCTTCGCGGTCTCGGCGTGAACGCGCGCGGGAAAAGCGCGCCCACCGAGAAAGTGTGCACGTGCACAGGAAAGGTGGCGAGCACACGAGCACGTTAGCACAATGATTACAGCGGTCACACGATCACGTCGCTGTCACCTCAGCTGTGCACACGCGACAACAATGGCAGCTTTGCATGGTTGCTGTCCACTTCAGCACCACTATGTGCATCCATAGATCTATCTATCTATCTATCTTCATATTTACCTGAAGTCCCAATATTTGGCCTGCAGCGTCGGCATAGCTGGCCCACTAATTTAAGCAAATAATCGCGAGTCTACTTAATGTTTCTTGCTAAATCTAAATGCATTTGTTCTTTTTTATTTTGGCAGAAAAATGATTTTTGGCCCACTAATTTAAGCAAATAATCGCGAGTCTACTTAATGTTTCTTGCTAAATCTAAATGCATTTGTTCTTTTTTATTTTGGCAGAAAAATGATTTTTTTTCCAAACAGATATTACAAGCATCCCCCCCCCCCCCCCCCCCTAAATGTTTTCCAGCAATTTCAGCAATCGTTGCACCGTTGCCACTGATTTCCATTCTGATTCTGATTTCAAATTTTATTTGTTGTGAAAAATATCTAGCATCTTCATCATCATCCTCATCCACATCATCATCATCAATTGCAGGAGCAGTTGTGTTTTGGGTTATTTCGTATGTGACCACATTTCTATGGTTTTGACAGCCCTGACTTATGGAGGATCAGTCAATCAATCGATCGATCTGTGCGTGTGTGTGTGTCAAAGTTACCTTTGCCGGTGTGTTTTCCACCCCTGGCGAAAAGGCCGTGGGGACTCGCGGAGGTCCTGGTTGTCCGTCGGTGTGCGATCCGGTTGCCGGGGCTTGACCGGAGCCCTCGTCGCCGATGCCCGGCAGCCTCTCCCGGCTGGCGCTCCTCTGCTTGCGGGCCCCTTTGACTCCGAAGTCGACGGTGTCGTTTTCAAAGGCGCCGTAGCCCTTGCGCCGGTCGGCTCCGGCGGCGATCGGTGCCGCAAAGTAGACCGGCAGCTCATCTTCGCGGTTCCACTGCCTCCTGCAGTCCGACATGTTTGTTGCGCTCGGCGAGCGAGGACGCAGCACGCGACGGAACCGCGTCACGGCCGGTCCCGCCTCCTCTCGTGATGTTTGTCGCGGCCTGTATAAATCCCAGAAATCTTGGCATAAATGGTGGCCTTTTTATATTTTGGGGGCTGTTGATCTCCAAAGGCTGAATGGGGGCGAGGAGAGGATTCGTCTTTGAGCCCACATCTGGAAGGGCAGACAAAAAATGCCTCATGTGCCCTCATTTATTTGCGTGTCACATTGGCCTCCATCTTTTAGCTGAAAAGATGGAGATCCTGCAGATCGGGTATAAAGCTCCTCGACATTGAGGCAGCTTTTATTCTATTTTCTTTTCTTTCTAGTCTGACTGCTGAACAGTTCTGCTGGTGTGAGCCTGTCTATTTATTTTTTTTTTTTCAAGCTTGCATTGAAGCATATTGATCCCAAGCAGGCGAAAAAGAAAAAGGACGACGAAAACGTCCATGAATCCGTCACGCATAGGAATAATATTTCTGTTTGTTGGAGGTTCGAGTGCAAAACTATTGTGTTGGAAATAATTGAGGTTACGTGCGATACGTCAACATAACAAGATCATTTGCATTGATAAAGTAGGCATTGCCAGGTTTTTAACACGAGAGGAAGCTAAGAAATGGGACGAATCAGACGTCTGCTTTTGGTTCCTACCAGCCAATCAGAAAGCCAATCTTATTCTGAAGAAGTAAGCTTCATGTTTGTCTGGAGGTTTCAGTTTGCATGCATTATTGATTCAGCTTGGGTGGAGTTGGTGTCCCGTTCACACACGCAAGGTGTATTTATTTATTTGCATGTATTCCCACGACACTCTTTGTCAATTCAGATGAACTCCTGCTAACGGGACTTATTGCCTCTCTTACTTCAGCTGTACACCCCACTGCACTACACACTCTAATGAGACTCATTGCCAGCTGTTGCATCAAATAAACAAAGACAACGATGCTCACTTGTGATAGAGCTATTCTTTTTTTTCTTTCATTTTTTGTGGTTCTAGTTAGCAATGCTGTCGAACGAAATGCATCGTGAGAGGAGCTTGTAGTATTCCGGGTGACCTCGTTTTTGCAGGCGTCCTCTAAAACTGAGCAGCATTGCTTTATTTGATATTAATATTGTCCTTTCTTCCTTTACATAACCCTAACGCTAACAGAATGGTTTGGTAAAGCTGCTGACCTGATTAGTACCATCCAGTAGTCAAATAATGTTTCAATAATTGAGCTTCAAATGAACGGGTCCTCCAATTTGTCAACCAGATAATATGCGTGTGTGTTCTGTCCACACGTTTCTCATTTTCCGACAGACAAAAGGCGGACTTTGTATGTTTGCCGGCCACCTTCCGCACGCAGGAGTTATGCCTCTCCTTGGATGAACGCCCGAGATTCCTTCTCCCGTCGCCAGTAAATTCCCTGCCGCTCCCTCTCGGCCCCTTCAACTCTCACCCTCACAAACGACTCATCTCTAAACGGACGGGGTCCGCACGCTCTTCAGATGAACTCTTCTCTCCTGACGTAGCCCCCCAAAAAACAAAACTATGGAGGTTTCCGCTGAGCCTTCGCCTCCTCGTGTGTCTGAATGCTCAGGCCTTCCCAGCCCTTCTTCTGCTGGCCTCGAACGTAGCAGCACCGCCACCGATTCTTCCCAATCTACCGTCCCGAGGAGAAGAACCTTTGCCTCTGCAGCCCAGCGAGTCATCATCCGGGAACGACTCAGAAAAGCAGAAGAGGAAGACGACAGCGATGACGAAGAAGGTAAGACATAGGTTGAAATGAAACATTATCGGGTTACTGAACAAAGATCTTTAGTTTCTCCCTAACATCAAGCTTCGGGCTTTGTTTTTGCTCTTAATCTACTTGCCTATGCACCAGCAGTAGATATAAGCTCCACTTATATTATACATAGAGATAAAACCAAGATCCTCCCGTCTTCCCCTCCAGATAAGGAACCAGAGGAAGTCTTCTCGAAAGACCAGATGGAAGAGAAAGCCAAAGCGGGCGATGCCAGAGCTCAGACTCGGGTGAGCCGAGGCGCATGCCTGCTGATCGACTCTCGGCATTGCTGTCAAGTACGCGGGTTCACGTCGTCTGCTTTTCAGCGAGCGTCTATTTTCATCCACTTGCAACATGATGCCCTGCGCTCAGCGCGATTCAGAAGATGTTGCTTTGCTTTCAGACACGGTGACATGGCACGCTATTTCTGTGTATTCATTGCCTTAAATCGCTGTTGGCAAATATTATTACCGTGAATGAACATAAAACCTTGGGGACTAACGCAGAAATGACTTCACGAGAGACCCCCCCCCCAGGTCCCGCGTGCACAGCACTCGCAAAGGAGCGTATGACGTATTTGGACACAGGGAGCACTTAAATAGCCACAGAGCGCGTGTGCATGTGAACAGCGCTGTATTACATTCACACTATTGATTGACGGAGCAGATTTGCGTGATTTCACACAAGCTATAGAGTGTAAACCTACTCCTCTGCAAGCGCATTTAATAGTGTGAGACGAACATTAGAAATTGTCAGTTAATTTGAGCAAATAGTCACTTGATACCCACCCTCCGACATGGCCTCCTCCACCCTTGCACACAGGCAAGTCTGTAACTGAAGTATCAGGAAATAATGGCGATGATTGATTCATCTGGAGGAGATTTTGGGATTACGTTCCACGTTGGTTGACTTTGCTTTCTGGATAGGAATGGAGAGGTCAATTCTGTGACCTGCTGTCACTTGAGGGGGGGAAATCACACGAGGTTTATCTACACAGTCTAATGAAGTCTAATACAATAAAATATCACAGTCAGTGGTTTTGTGGTTGCAGTTTGCTGTAAAATACACACTCGGCTCTGGCAAGCGTAGCCGAGCAGTTTAGAACACGCCACGCCGCCTTCTACGTCTCGTTTCACATTGAGCAAGGCATCAAAATCCCTACAACAGCTGCAGGCGGCTGTGGATCAGTTGGTAGAGCGGGTCGTCGTCGGTTCAAATTCCGGCTCTGACTGAGACAAGACACTGAACCCTAACCGGCGCCTTGGACGGCGGCAGCCGCCCATCGTTGTGTGAATGGGAGGCATTGGAAAGCGCTTTGGGCAATGCGATGCCATAGATAAAGAACTATATAAGTGCAGTCCATTTATCATTTCAAACTGCTCCCCTTCTCAGAATTGTGTACAAATTGTAAAGACAAAAGTTTTTCTTCTTGTATTTATTGGATCACACTGGATTGCGCCAGTGTACACAAAATAACCTAATATATACAAAAATCACAATGAAATATTTTTTTCTTTGCATGAAGCTGAGATAGCTCATGCAACGGTCATAATATACTTGTTGTTCTTTGTATTTAGGTTAAGGCGCACACATTGAATTAATCCTCTTTACGTCTCTTCTGTCCATCAGTTGGGTCAGCACTACTTGATTCTTGCTGAAGAAGAGGATGTAGATCTAAACAATCGTCTGGCTGTTAATTGGTTGATAAAAGCGGCAAAACAGGGAAGAAAGAGTGCAGCAAGAGCCTTGCAGCGCTGTTGGATCCGTAAAATAGGTTACTGTGCCAATACACACACGACGGGGGCGGGGGGGATTTTCATTGCTGATCTTCTTAATCTCTCGCATACTCAAATAGGAATCACAGCGGAGAATGAGGAAGATGTTCGGAAACTGTCGGCAGAGAGTAAGTTTGAAAGGGCAGTGCGTAAAGCAGCTATGCTGATGTACTGGAAGCTAAATCCAGAGAAGAAGGCTAAAGTGGCCGTGACTGAGATGCTGCAGAATATCGGCCAGGTCAACGCAGGACTGGGTAGGAGACACAAGTCCAGTACTCGAGTACTCGCTAAGTACCAATACTTGATAACATCTTGCAAGTGGGATAGAAATTTGTTTTCGAGTAACAACAACTTTTCATAACTGACATTTTGACGTCCAACTGCATGGTTCTTTAAATGTAACCGGTAACACGAGAGACTTCAGTTATGTGGTGTCTCAGTCTGAGCACTATCACTGCATTCCTCACAGCTCTGCCTGACTACATTGACACAATAAATCACATACTGCAAAACAAAATAAAAGAAAATGGCTCATTACAACAATGTGATTGTATAGTGTGAGTAAAGCATTGGAGGGGCATGCAAGGG
Source organism: Phyllopteryx taeniolatus (assembly GCF_024500385.1). Lineage (NCBI taxonomy): Eukaryota > Metazoa > Chordata > Actinopteri > Syngnathiformes > Syngnathidae > Phyllopteryx > Phyllopteryx taeniolatus. The sequence continues at coordinate 28,431,805 of NC_084505.1, read as the reverse complement.
AGGCAGAGTCTGCCTTGCACGTGAAGAGTAAAATAAATAAATAAACAAATAATGATGACATCAAATTCTTTTCCATTCTGTGCTTTCGATAGATTTTCATTTTGAATCCAATAGTCTCCATGACTTCATCGCTAAAATTGCTGAATTGGCGTATTTCGTGATCAAATACGTGGTGAGAGGGAAAAGCGGCAGCAAGCAGCCAGCCTTACCTCAGATTGCGCAATCCCTCACCAAACGCACTGCTCAACAGCACCATCTATTGGTAAATTGACTGTACTAAAACACAGGAGGCTGTTCGGAAGTACTTGCCTGTTCTGTTTCTCTTCATGTCTCCAATATAATGTGTTGAGACACTTGTAATATGCATTTGGATTTTCCATACTGGAGCTAATGTATTTAATATTTGCGTGTTATATATTTAGTTGCGGCACGGTGGCCGACTGGTTAGAGCGTCAGCCTCACAGTTCTGAGGACCCGGGTTCAATCCCCGGTGCCGACTGTGTGGAGTTTGCATATTCACCCCGTGCATGCGTGGGTTTTCTCCGGGCACTCCGGTTTCCTCCCACATCCCAAAAACATGCATAAATTGGAGACTCTAAATTGCCCGTAGGTGTGACTGTGAGTGCAAATGGTTGTTTGTTTGTATGTGCTCTGCGATTGGCTGGCAACCAGTTCAGGGTGTACCCTGCCTCCTGCCCGATGACAGCTGGGATAGGCTCCAGCACGCCAGCGACCCTAGTGAGGAGAAGCGGCTCAGAAAATGGATGGACATATTTAGTTTTGCTGATCGCATAAAACCGCAGATAAAGCCACACTGTGGTCGGCCGGCTGCTCTTGAGTGGCTTGTGGCAGCCACGCTGAAGGGGGCGTACGAGAGCGCACAGCTTCACGTTGCCGCCCTTCTTCTTCTACGTGGACTCTAGCTGCTAGCTCGCAAAGGTTCTTTGATTTTGTAATATTAAAGGATCACCTCATCGCACTTTGTGGCTTACGATTGGTAGGGAATGAATGCAAAATTCTTTTTGGCCAAAAAGGATTTGATCCAGACTGCACCGGAGGTGACAATGTTAGTCCACTTTGCGCTCAATGTGCCAACTCCAAGTGAGTTTGAACAGATCATTGTCCCATTAAAAAGACTTTACTCTTGACTTTACTGGCAATAATCTCTAAACTCAAAGAATGAACACTTTTACAGGAAAGGAACAGGGATAAAGGTAAGACAAAAAAAAAAATAATAATAATAATTAAAAAACTAGACTTTGAGTTAAAAAAAAATTTGGGGTGGGGGGGTTATTCTTTTTTGTCAACGGTGTGTGTTTAAAATATTTGAGCATTATAATAAAGTAGTTTCAATTATGAATTTAATATCTTGTTATAGACCTACATTAAAATGTATTTTTTTTGCACAACACTTTTGAATAAGAAATTGCAATACCTAATAAACTCTGGCTAAATCTCTGGAAATGACATTCTTTATGGCCAAATATTATGTGTGTAAATAGAATGCTGATACAATAATTTTTTTAAACCATTTTTTAATGTCTGGTTGTCCCGTTAATGACAAGTATGCCAATCTTTTGGCTCATAAATGTGTAAATCTGCCTCTTTATATTAACCAGCCATGACAGATACTGTGGTGCATTCCTAATAAACAACACAATATTAAAGCAGCAGGAAGATTTATTTGTCAAAGTCAAATGAATACATGTTGTAGTATCACAGTACACTAAATTTAACAATATTTGTCCCATTTACCTTTGGCAAAATCTTGTTGGATTGCTTTAAATAATACTTGAGATTGCGTGGGCTTGTGCTTGCAAATCACTTTTTAATTGTTCATGAACATTAGGAGACGCTGGAAAAGGGATATCTGACCCCACCTCGGACGAGACTCAGAAAATACTGGAAAACATGGTCACCTGTGAGAGTGAGTATCCTGAGAGAGCCAGATGGTTCCTCCCACCTCTGGACTACAGCACGTTTGGTCTTCTCAGGCGATCACTTGGTGGACCTGGATGACTTTGTGGAGATGACTCAAAGTTACGCTCAAGGTATCGCTCCCTCATCTTCTGAACCACAAACCCCCGATGGCACAGAGGTAAAAGGAAAAAAAAAGAAATCAATTGAATGCAAATCTCTGCTGCGTAAAAAGTGTTGCACTGTTTGATGACAAGGTGGAGCTGGCCCCCTCAGAAGACGAGAAGCCCCACAGAGGGTCTTGGAATTTTGGCGGAAGGGGGATGATGCTGGACACGAAGCAGACTAGCGCCATTCAAAAAGCAATGGCTATGAAATCACGTTTAGCGGTAACTTCTTTACAATGCATCGTAAGGTTGACGTGGGGAGTCCTTGTTCAAGTGGTGTCTCCGCTGCCGTCAGATGCTGCACCATCCGCTGGATTCTGTGATGGAGGTGAAGGAGCACCTGGTGGACTGGGCATCGCGGGCCGGCGTCCAGTGGCTGAGCACCGTCATCCCGACGCAACACGTCAACACGCTCATCTTCTTCTTCATCATCAGTAACCTCACCATTGACTTGTTTTCCTTTGTCATCCCGCTCCTGGTCTTCTATCTCTCCTTCATCTCCATGATTATTTGCACACTGCGTGTTATTCAGAGTAGTAAGGTGAGTTCTTGTTTTCTTTTCGAGTATGAATTGTGCAAAAACAGTAACATTTGTGATTGGCTAGACTTGAGGATTTTAACAGCTGTCATGAGGTCAAGCTTTATTCAGATTTAGTATTTCTTCAGAATCCAAGGGAACAAAATACAGAGGTCGGACTGCAAACAGCCAAAAAATTATAGATAATTGATGGCCATAATAATTGCATTCCAAAAACGTTTTACCCTCCAAAAATTCTTGAATAAGGGGGGATAAACCGCCAAAGAAGAAAGAAAAAACAATTTGAACAAAACAGCTCAAAGCACTTCCTTCCGCTCATGTAAATGGGGGAACTAACCGGGACAAAGCACCCGTTGGAACTTTAAACATCTACAAGGTCAGTTGTTTTACACAAGATGTCTTCAAGAGTGACCAAAGATGACAAGATCCAACGTTTAGGCTTCGTTCATGTGTACACACGTCATATTATATTTGTATAAATAAACGATATACATGCATTTCAATTTTTTCCCAAAAGACCAGCCATAAAGAAAGTTCAGCTTCAAGCCATCATGTCATCGAGCCGTAGTTCTGCTCATTATCGCAGCATACACACTAAGCCCGCTCACGTGTTTTCCAGCGTTGGTCACGTGATGTTCCCCGTGAAGCGGATTATTGTTCATATGAGACACGATGGGACAAATATCATTTTTTAATTTTTTTTTTAAATAAGGTTTTGCCATTGTAAAGGCTAATGATGAGGCTGATGTGTGACCATCACAAACAGAATCGCAGCATTCTTGAAAGAATGCCTACTCATTATGCAAATCCAGGTTCTCATTTTTGGAAACAAAATCTTTTCTCTTCGAAAGTAGTCTTTCATGTACCTCTCAATTCCCTTTTGCATTTCCAGACCTGGGAGAACTTTCGAGCCCTGACGTCTCTCCTGACCCGTTTTGAACCCGGCCTGGATGTTGAGCAGGCAGAGACCGACTTTGGCTGGAATAACCTCGAGCCGTACCTCTACTTTATATTCTCCGTCTTCTTCGTCATATTCTCGTTCCCTGTCGCTGACAAGGGCTGGATACCCTGTTCGGAGCTCTCGACGGTGGCCATCTTTTTCACGGCGGTGAGCTACCAAAGCCTCAGTCCAATGGCTGCGACATACGCGCGACGAGCAATGGTCATAGAGGTGAGAACGCTTTCACACACCATTGATTGATTCGCAGTTGTGTTTAAAGTGAGTGAAAAAAAAAAAAAAAAAAAAGTACACTTTTTACAGTTTTTAAGGTCCCAAAATATTGTACCAGATGATGCTACCGTTCAACAACAAAGATGCATACCTCAAGAAACAATCCATTCATTGGTCAACAGAGAATAATAACTTTTGTGCAACATCAGGAGTGGAATTGGGATAATTACAAAATATGCCTTTTCTCATCAAAGGTTCGTCTTTTTGTTGAAACCATAAAATGCGCGCGTGCGCACACACACGCAAAGCTAACATTATTCCCAGTAAAGACATATTTCTTTTGAGTGACAAACCCCCGTGGTGAAAGGCAACCATGGTTTTCGCTCAACTGAACGACTTGGCTCGCTTAATCCTGCAGAGCTCAAAATGTAACGGGAATCACTGAACGATTCCCAACTAGTGTGCCGTGAAAAATGATCAGGGGTGCTGCGGGAAATGATCTAATTTCACTTCATTTGTCTGCTAATGATTATTTAGGAGTGACAAATATATCTTTGTTCATGCATCCTTGCCAGTGACTGGCAGAACAATGAAATGCACGGAAACAAAAAACAAAAAACTACTGCTTGTCCTCATTCGGGACAAGCAGTAGTGTCGCTGACTGTGGGCAAGAGGCAAGGTGCACCCTAGCCTGTTTGCGAGCCAATAGCACGGCACATAATATACACTTTTGTTGTTGTTGTTTTGACTGTGGTTATCTTTTCCTGTAATGATAAACATTGTGCATTATTACAGGTTGCTTCGTCTCTTTGTGGCCTGACTCAGCTGCTGCCTGAAAACATGACAATGTTCGGCATCCTCGGACGCACCTTTGCAACTCTGCCACTAGGGGAGTCAGTCGTGCTGCAGCTCAGTATTCCCTGCCTGCTGTATGTTTACCTTTTTTACCTTTTCTTCAGGTGAGTAATACAGTGAAAGCCATCTTGATTTGTAAATAATCGTTCTTGGACGCTAACGATCGAGATCCCGTGTTCCAATGGATTAATGGGATGAGATTTTTTTTCTTTATGAATTCGTTTTCTGGCTTCTCTCTACGATTAGCATGGCCAGAAAGCGCGGCTTCCGGGGGACGTACTGCATCCTGGTGCCCTACCTGGTGTGTTTCATGTGGTGCGAGTTCTCAGTGGTGCTCCTCCAGAATTCCACGGCTGTGGGCATACTCCGCACCTGCGTGGCCTACTTCCTCTTCCTGTTTGCGCTGCCTGTTCTGGCGGTGGGCCTCGCCATCATGCTCTTAATCCAGCTCTTCAAGTGGTTCCTGGAGCTGGAGCTCACCAAAATGATTGTCACTTTAGTGGTGTGCACCATCCCCGTCACTCTCCGGCTCTGGACGCGGTTCAGCACGTCAATTCTGGGTGTTTTCCGCTCGATGACACGCCGCGGCCCCGTTAAACTCATCTTACTTTGCATCTCCATGGTGATCCTGTTCTTCTCGATCTACGTGTACCACACAGAAGGTCAGAAAGTCTACAACTCCACCTTGACTTGGGACCAATACAGTCAGGTGTGCGGACCCCCTGCCTGGCAATCCAAAGGAATGGTCAAGACACAGATCTTCTGCAGCCACCTGCAGGGGCACAGGGTGACCTGGACAGGCCGCTTTCAGCACGTCAGCGTGGCCGAGACGGAGAATGGGGCGCAGTCTGTCATTAACATGTTGCCCGTGTTTCTTGGGGACTGGCTGCGATGCCTCTATGGCGAGACATACCCTAAATGTGAGCCGAAGAATGGGACAAACCAGACATCTTCCGGCTCCACGCCAGTTGCCGTCTCGCTGCCCATGCTGCTACGAATGCAAGAAGAAGAAGAGATGTGTCAGATCAAGGGTCTGGCCAAACACGCCTGCCACGTCAAGCGCTTCGACAGCTACCGATTCCGAGTGACCGTCGGGATGATCGGGGACCGAAGCGTACAGGCGGACGACCCGGGCATGGATATCGTGCTCGTGGCCAGCCATGAGTTCCGACAGGTCCTGCTCAACTTGGAAGCGGGTAATATGGTGGAGTTCTGCATCAAGCTGGAGGGCCGCCTAGGGGCCAAGGCTGCGGCCTTCGAGTTGAAGGCTATCAACTGTCTGGACTGTGTTTCCCCACTGTCGCCTGGCGGTAGGCAGGTAAAGATAGAACGAGACTGGAGACGTACGACAATGCGAGCCCTGAATTTTGCATTTGATTTCTTCTTTTCGCCGTTCCTGTCAGCAAAGATCACCGGCTGAGAACAGAATCAAGGAGGGCACCAAAGCTGCTGTGCTGTACTGTATCGTTCAAAATTTGACTTCCCCAGCGAGCCACCTTGGATTTCTTTATGTGAAGATAGTCACTGATGTCAGCCAACAGACATGATAGTGATAAAAGTAATGTTTCATTTTGAGTGGGCATGAGTTTATACTCCAGTTTGTTGTTTAGGTCCGTTTTTAGGGTGTTAAGACCCAAACTTTGGCTGGAAAAACTTACATTTCCTTGGTGTGCAGGACAATGTGTTTTTGAACCCATTCATTTGCTTGACTGCATATCTTGTTGAGAGCCACAGGGAAGATGTGGTCTGGTAAAACGCAGTCTCCATCCTGGACTGGTTTGTCAGTCAATCGCGGGGAATTGGGAAGAGTGGGAATCGACCGCATTGCAGCTGCACAAAAGCGACCAGAACCGCAGCACTAACAATGGCTAAACTGCATCATTTGAATACCTTTTGTAAAGGAGTCTTTGAAAAGTGAGGCAACTAACGAGGATTTGGTCGGCCACATCTGTAGACCAACTGATCTTTGGGGACTATTATCCTATGTTCAAACAGGAACAGGATGTCTGACACCAAAAGGGAAATGATTTGTTTGCATGTTTACATGAGTGTACACTATTTAGTTTTGTATTTATGTTTTTTTTTTTTTTTTTTTATATATATACATAGGACATTTGTGGTTTCTTGCTGTGCGGTACTAATATTTTGTCATTATAAATAATCACAATGCCACCTGCTTCATGAACATGGCAACCATGTAAAATGATTTAGCATTTGAATTTTACTTTGTCACAAAATGTGTTAATATTATGGCACATTAAAAAAAACACACTCAATATGTCTTATCGGAGGACATACTTACTATTTATGTCGCTTATTCAGAAAGTTAAGTTTACCCAGGAGGATTTAAATGGTCATACAGTCACTCACAGGTGAAGATAAGTGTTACAATATATTTTTAAAGTATATTATGACACTGATTAGCATACCAGCACAAACATTTAATGTTGTTTATTCCCTGTTAATAAACATTTTGGGTTTCTTGCCACGTAGTATGCAACCTGCACTTGCCCGTGGTGACAAAGACTGGTATGCTTCACTGGTACACTGTGAATACGAGTGGCTTCTGTATCTGATGCAATAAACATTAACAGTGTTTGACTGTTAAAAGAAACCCAATTTGTATGTTTATTATTGTTTTGAAAGCACAAGCTGTCGTTACTGCAGCCTGTGCTGATATACTTTGAAGTAGGAAGGCTACATGCAATATTTCATTTTACTTATTTGGCAAAAAGATTAGAGCTTTCATTTGTTGTCATTTTCTTGGACACGCAACCTGAATTTTCCTTTGAACATCCCTGTTATCCTTTCACTCTCAACCCACAGTAACTCCTATTTTTCCGAAACCCAAGCAAGGTTGCAGCATCGATTCAATGTAACGCAGTACAAAGAGTCAGATTGAATCATTTTATTAATGCACATTCTGTCATTCACGTGTGTATTTTCAGTCATGAAACTTTTTTTGTAAGCATTCTAGATATACAGTGGAGTAGAATTGAGTGGTGGCAACATGCTGCTGCTGCACTCCTGAACACAAATCCTCTCCTCGGCCGCACGTGGTGACGTAATCACAACTGACACTGGAGAAGTCCTGAAACTTATGTAATGTTTTCTAGTACTTGAACCGTTTTCTTGTTGGTGTTGGATTGTATTTTTTCCAAACAAATGCGTTCAAGCTCTACCTAGCAGACAGCAGTAAAGGTATTGTAGTTCAAAGGCATGTGAATGATTGTGTGACGAGCGAGGAAAATGTAGACACGTTCAATAGATTACTTCTCTTGCTTTCCTGCAATGAAGCGCTTTGTGCGCCAACTACTAAACATTACAACCCTGAACTGACACCGTCCCACATCCAAAACCGCTTACGACAGTCCCATCGGGACCAAGGTCACTTAATAACAAAAGCACTTCACTGTAAACAATCAACGTGTGACCAGGTCACCCAGTTCAGTCCGACGCACACGAGCTCACGACGACACCTGGCTGTACGTCGTGGCTTTCGGGGGTGCCCCCCCCCCGGCGCGGCATGTGGCACTGTGAGGTCAAGGGTGTGAGGACAACCGCAACTTGTGTTTTCATCACTCGTTTGCATGACATTGCTGTTTCAATGTCAACGACCCTTTAGCAAGATACATTGACACTGAGCTTTGCGTTTGAGCTATGGCATTCATAATGACCTCTGACCTTCATGCACGCAAAATCTAAGTCCTCGTGACATTAATCAGCTGAATCGGGGGGCTTATTTATGCACGGTGTGCTTAGATTTCTTCATTTGAATGATTGTAAACTTTACATTCTCATTTAAAATTACATTAAATTGTTACAAATTAAAATTGGACCAAAAAAACCCATTTTTTATTTGATTGGGCTTAATGTGGGTGTTTCATGTTAAATATAATGTATAATTGTTTATCAACAGGGAGAATACTTTGGAATAGCAGCTATCTAAAACTCAATACAAGCCCAACACAACAATTCTGTACAATACATTTAAATGTTGATTTGCGCATAATTCCGCTCTGTTTAACCAGCAATACATATACCAAAGCCATTGCATCAAGTTTTCTTCTGGATTAGTGACTTGCTTCTATAAATGAGGTTCATGATCATTTAACAATCTATTTTATATGTTTAGCACTCTAGAAACAAAAGTGGCAGTGGCATAAAAAATAACGTTGACTATTTACAGCATACAGTAAAAAGAGTGTATACATTTGTTACCTGCAGATGAGCTCATGTTTGTAAAGCAGAAATACTGCCGCAAAGTGTCTCGAATTGCAATTATTGCAAAGTGGACAAGGTAATGGGTCACTTTTTGCGTGCAATCTCCAAGAGCGCTGCTCCAAAGGAGAGAGAGATTCTGCTGCAACTGTCACACACACACACACACAAAGAATCAATTCAGGTTATTGTGGTGAGGATGAAAGATACAAACTCACCACTCCCGCTATCTAATACTTGTGGCAATTAAACGCCACAGTTTAACCATCATTTTGTAAGTACCAAACAATCCTGCTGTGCTGCTAGCCGACCCCAAACTTCGTCTGGTCTTGTCAAAAGCTTCCAGGAACATCAGTGAGGAGTCAACACTGCGTGGTGACCGCAGATGGAGAGGTGTCCCTGCACCTCGATTACAAAAAGTCTGTGGGACGGGTGGGAGACGCAGAGTTCACAGGGGCTCAAATAAATGGTTGTTCATTAGTTATTCCTCAAATCTCACTGAGCATTCGGCGCCACCTGATGCAAACCGAAACGTTTGTCCGTTGTTGACTTTGTCGTCATCCCTGTCACTGGGCCTCCGGGTTGACGCGGTCCTGGAAAATGTACAGGTTGTTCGTGGCCGCTATAGCGATGATATTCTCTGACGGATGCCAAGCCATGTGCAGGATCTTCTTGCTGAAGTCCAAGCTATCGACGCCTACGTCTCCGCGCCGACGCTTTCCGCCGGTGTACACCCGGCGGGTGCGTAACACAGCGCGTGGCTTGCTGCTCTCCCGCCAGGCCTCGAGGGTCACGCCTCGGCCCGTCTCCCTGTCGAACATCTGGAAGAAGCTGTTGTACGCCCCGGTCATGATTACGCTGTCAACAGAGAGGCAACAAAGACGTCATTTGATGAAGTTATTATGCTGTATCATTATTATTATTATTTTTTAAGTACACATATATATGGGGACAGGCACGCCAATAAAACAAACATACTAAACCAATTGCTCCTCCCTAATTGATCTTTGGGCCAATTCAAAGTTCTCATGATTTCGATGTATCACATCCAGGAAATGTGAGATCCTTGCATGTCAGCAGCGTTTCTAGCGCTCTCGCACTCTTTTCTCATGTCTCATGTGTTCAGGTTAGGCGAGGCGACCTCAGCCAAATATTTGCGGCTTGGAAGCACATACCTTGAAAAAACAGCCAGTAAAGAAATTGACCGTTTGAAAACTCGTTCACTCAAGTTCCATTACTTTTCTGTGGGAGAAATATATTCTCAATTTTTAACAAATCCAATTCGTCCTGCAACAGATTTTGTGAGACCTCAGATATTCCATTTGTAATTGCAGCATATAAGATGTTTAAATTCCACATCCGACATGCGTCACCTTCAGTCATTTGAGCTTCGTCCTGGAAGTCATATTCAGTCTTATTTCATACTTCAGACTCATATTCAGTCATATAAGTCAAAAATACAGAATCTAATCGTGAACACCACCGGTTGTCACCTGTCGGAACTGTTCCAAACGCACTCAAACTTGTCGAAGATGCAGTCGTTCTCATAGAGTGAGCACAGCTTACTCCTTAGGTATTCGTGGACCTGGATGCAGATAAAAGAGAGAAGCTTGCATTTCTGGAGACAATCATTGTGACAAAATGATTTCGTCACAATTCCCCCTTGCAGCCCACCGTCGCTCACGCTCGTGACTGTGACTCCTACCTGATACGTCTCCACGGGGCCTTTGTCCATGTTCAAGTCCCACACCTTGGCGGTCAGGTAGTCTCGGGTCAGCAGGTAGCGTCCGCTGTGGCTGAACTTGACATCTGACACAGAGGAGATGATTTCGGAGAAGAAGGAGCGGCTCCCTGGATCCTCAGGTTCTTCAAACACTGGGCGAACAGCGTTCATGGGTGAGGGGAAGAATAGATTTCTGGCACACAATACATGTTGCCCACTGCTTAAAAGACATTATTCTATTTTTGTTTTTTTAATGGAGGTGTCTTACATTTTGTGTGTTTGTCACAAAGCGCAGAGGACCTCATGTCACAGAGACGCAAGGTGCCCTTACTGCTGCTGTACACAAACAGGTGGCAGTGCTGAGGGTGGAACTCTGCTGCCGTTATCACCTCCGTCAGATCCTCCATGTTGGCTGGCTTTATGTCCACGATGTCTAGCAAAATGCACTGTCAGGGGCCATACAGCACAAACATTGCGGGCACATTGTCGGTCTGCTTTCATTCACATTGCTCGTGCGACCACGCTCACAGGCCACAGCATTATGTACTCCTGCAAAATCCAAGGAAATCGAAGTGAACATTGACTAAACAGAGATGACATTTTTTGAAAGACTATTGTGCACCTCTCATTGAATGAAAAAAGGTGACCAAACTTTGAAAACACCTCTTTGTATGATACTGTGCAGTTATTCGCCACTGCAAACAATTACTGGGATAAGACGTCTGAAACTGTCAATCAAGCCTGAACGTTATGAATCACAAAAGCAAGCCTTTCAAATTCTATTCGTCTTTCACTTGGTTATCGAAATGCATGAGAAAATCCACAAGACGTCATAGTTATGTACAACATTATTGTAAATGTGCTGTGAGAGATCATCAGGTGTGCTACAGGAAATTATCCAATTTCCCTTCATTGGGCCAAAAAGTAGGATTTATTTACGACAAATAATTGATCTCTGCTCATTTCTCTATGCCAGCGGTGTATATTGACAGGCAGAACAATTAAATGACCTTCCAACAGATGCTACATCCTCATGTTGCCATTTGTACAACAGAAAAACTCATGGCACGCACACACTAAGTAATATTGTAAGCTTTTGTGAAAGATCATCATTATTTTAGGATATACTGTATGCCATTTGTAACACTTTTGTTTGGTGGTTGTTCTGTGATATTTTTGTCTTCTAAAACATGTACAGCAGAATAACACAGGTTCTAAAATACCAGATATGTGATGATATTAGTATTGGATTTCTTTGGTTTGGGCACGTGTACCTGGTGTTGTGGCTGGTAAGTAGTATCCCCATGCTGCATGTGGTCAACATACAATGCCGTGAAAAAGTATTGGCCCCCTTCTCAAATTCTTATATTTGTGCATAGTTTCCCAACTTTAATGATTAAGATCAGCAAACAAATGTAAATATCAGACAAATATAACCCAAGTGAACTTAAAATGCTGCTTTTAAATGGTGATTTCATTTATTAAGGGCAAACAAATATTCTAAGTTCCCTGCCCCTGTGTGAAAAAGTATTTACCCACCTTGTTAAATCATGAATTACTTGTGGCTAATCACAATTTTTGGTTAATTTTTCACGGATCACACCCAAGCCTGATTACCTCCAGACCTGTTCAATCAAGAAATCACTTAAACAGAATCTGTCCCGACAAAATCGAATTGGACAAAAGATCTAAAAAAGCTGCGACAAAATGACACGATTGAAAGAAATTCCAGAACAGTCAAGAAATAAAGTAATTGACATCTATCAGTCTGGAAAGGGTTCCAAAAGCCATTTCTAAAGCTTTCTGAAGGATTTACAGTGAGCCATAGGGAGAGCCATTATCCTCAAATGGCAAAAACTGTGGTGAACCTTCCCACGAGTGGCCGGCCTACAAAGATTACCCTAAGAAAACAGCAATGACTCATCCAGGAGGTCACAAAGGAGCTCAGGACAACGTGTAAAGAACTGCAGGCCTCCCTTGCCTCAGTAAAGTTCAGTTGTTCATGACACAACAAAAAGAAAAAGACAGGGCAAAAATGGCATCCATGGACCCGTTCCAATGCCAAGACTACTGCTGACCCAAAACAACATAAAGGCTCATTTGACTTTTGCAAAAAAAATAAAAGAATTTTGGGAAACTATTATGTGGACTGATGAGAGGACAGCTGAACTTTTTGGAAAGTGTGTGTCTCGTTACATCTGGCACAAACGTAGCAAAGCATTTCAGAAAAAGAACATGATACCAACAGCCAAACATGGTGGTGGTATTGTGATGGTCTTCACACAGGGTCAGGTAACTTTGAACATTTTATTTCCTTATTAAATGAAATCCCCCTTTAAAAACGGCATTTTAAGATCACTTGAGTTATATTTGTCTGCTATTTACATTTGTTTGATGACCTTAAACATCATAGTGGGGACACTAGGCAAACAAATATAAGAGTTGATACTTTTTCACGGCACTGTATTTGCTCAACACACGTGTCCCTCGATTTAATAGCCCAGCTCAGCACTTAATCAGGACCTAAACATTCACCCCAAGCAACGCCGCATGCATGCACAAGCTGCTCCTCTCTCTGTTCTATTTGTGGTGTCCCCGAGTGACTCGGAAGCGCGTGTATTTGCCCTGTGAATTATTTAAACCCTTCTTCCACACAAGAAGAAGAATTGGATTTTCTAGGTCAGCTTCTGTTTTCATAAGAAACCACCGACTGCAGCATCTACCGGACGCATACTCTGTATAAATCAAAACATGCTGGTTATTTCCAATGCTGAATTCAGATGATAATGAATGTATTATGTTTCTATTGCACATACTGTATATTTCAGGGGTGTTCAGTTTAGATACTGGCACTCCAAAGCAACTAAAACATGCAAACTTGGCGTTTTGGTGGGTGTGTCATTTGCACAGTTTGTAAAGCAGTTCATGTCAAGACTCTGCTGAATGATGTGCCTCTTGATCAAATGTCACTAATCTCTATAGGAAATGTTCCTTCTAAAATCATATTTGTACAAAAGGAATTTTACATTCAAATAAAAAAAAAAAAGGGTATCAATGTGAGTTGGGGAAAATATTGTAATTCGTCACTAAATAACTGAGAATGAGCCAATGAAATAGATTCTGAAAACAAGCAAGAAGGATACTGAAGCTGCGGTCAGTGATGCCCAGATGCCACATATTGATACGGAGGTCATCAGCTGACAGGTAGGTCTCCCCGTCACTGTTGACTGAGATGGAGTTGACGTGGTAAGTGTGACCATTGGAGAAGACTCGTCTGGGGCGGACCTCCACCATCAGATCGGCGGGCTTCAGGACTGGCACCTAACGGACACAGATGAAAATCAGTCCACTTATATGGCACCTGAGCCAAGCTGCGTGCATGTGTGTGTGTGTGTGTGTGTGTGTGTGTGTGTGTGTGCGCTCGCGCACCTGCAGGGAGGTGATGGTGGAGATGTCCTTGAGGCGGCCCTCCTCATCCTTTAGGTTGTATCCCGCTGGTCTCTTGTCTCTTTCACTCACCTTCCACAGTTTGACGGTCTTATCTATGGCAGGCAAAATCACATTTCCACGACGCCACATGGAGGTGATTAGGACCAGGAGGGGGAAAAAAAAAGAAAGAAAGAAAATACAATCGTATGAAGCAGAAACGTATAGTCAGTGGGATGGCTACTGATGTCAAAACATTTAAAGCGAGGTGAAGCATTACGTCTTACATCATCGTATTTGTAAAAACCTCTTGATTAATAATAACGGAATGCAATCCCCTCATTTTTTCTGATCGCCCAGGAAAGAGATGAATTGTGGATACATCACAGCATGCCATCGATATCTTTCGATATCATGAAAGTCTGCCCCCTAGAGGCTGTGAGCAATATAAGGATGACTTCAGAGCAATCTGATAGGAGGCACAAGACGTGTTTTCAGGTGGTGCCATGGGATCATTGCCATATCATTTATTATTATGATTTTTTTCACTCAGTGGCAACTAATATTGTATTGAATGCAGAACAGTGTTTCAAAGACAAAATCCAGTTTAGGACAAACTGTGTTGTGTCTCGTAATGCTTCCCGTTATGTTTTGGGAGTCATTTTCTTTGTGTGTGTCTGACTGACTTTTGTTGCTGCACGTTCTCTGTCTACGGGCAACTTGCTTTGCCATTCAAACAGCCTCGATGCCCATCGAGGGCATGACGGGCATAGGCCTTTTTTCATTGGACTATGAGACTGCTTTGCTTGAACCCCATCAGTTCTGCCTAGCAACAAGTGGCCAAACGGGACGTGACCAGAAAAATCAATCAGAACAATTCTGTTGGGCTACATCGCTATGTGCTATACTGTACATTTCAATTCAGCTGTGACAATAACAAGCAATAACAAGTGGTGAATGATGTGTGTTGTCTTTGCAATTGAGAGCACGCAATGCAGAACAGACCGCATTTCTAGATGCGTCAGCCCCAATAATGTGCACAAACGCCAATTTGTGATTCTCACCGTTGGTGGAGAGGAGAAAATGTGCGGCATTCTGTTGTGCCAGCCATTTAATCTTGTTGATTTTCTCCTCAATCTCCAAACTCTTCAGGTAGTCAAAGTCTGGCTCGTGGCTCTGGAAGGTGCTGTATACGTTATACTCCCCGCAGTCCCCGGTCTCCAACACCTCCTCGGACTCCCCTTTAGACTGGCAAACAGAAGAATCAATTGAAGCGATTGAACTCCGCTGAGGTTTGAAGGTGCCGAGTATTATCTGTCGCGCACATGTTTGGGAATCGCATGAGTAACTTTGTAAGGCTGACCTCTGTTTCTCTCTGGAAGATGACCACTCGGCCTCCTTTATCCCCCGTGGCCAGTAGGTCCCCTGTCTGGTTGAACTCCACCGTGGAGATAACATCAGCTTGGAAGAGAAGGAAATAGGAGCGCTTAAAAAGGAGCGGGCTCGATCGTCCATTTATTATATTTCAGCAAAGACGGATTGCGCCTGATGGAGCATACGAAGCTGAGACTCAAGAGGCAGACGAGACGCCATCTGTTCTACCTTCTGTGACATAGTCTCGTAGGAAGGTGTGGTTGATCTTGGGGCTCTCAGCGTCCTCGCCCATCTGAAGCCGAAGGAGGGTGACCCGCCGGCGTGCCCGTCCTGAGGGGAAGGGTCCGATCCGTTCTCTCGCTTCCCGCCCAGGCTCCGCCCATGCTGCTCGGGCCTAGCGCAGGGGCCTGGAACAAGGCATCCTGGGTAACCGGCAGGCCAGGGGGAAATGGGAAAAGGCGGTAGCCGGCCGACGGAGATGGCAAATGAGCTTGAGGGCGCGAGTCGAAGGCTGCCAGAATGTGGAAAGCGGTGAAAAAAGGATGGAGGAGGATAGCGACGAGCAAGTTGGCAGGTAGTGGAGGGGAGGAATAAATGCAGTTGCTGGTGATGAAGATAAGAAAGAATTGGCAGGTCATTATGCAGGCTGACGATGCACGGACACAGTCATGACCTTTAGTGTTACACACCCATTAGTGACGACACGCTTGAGTATACAGTACGTAAAAGGTCAAACAATCCCTGAGGCCAAATCACAATACGCTCCACCGGACGTGGAATATGAACCTTGTACATATAGTTGAGACTCTAAACAAGAATATATGAAGGAATATTCACTGTATTCATCCAAAGGATGCTCAGCCCGTAAATACAAGGGTGCGGTAGCCTTCCCCTGCGTACTTTCCAGATGGCTGGCCGCACGCTCTCACGCACAGACACACTGTCACACACAGAGTCCTTGATGCAGCAAAGGAGCAAAGGAGAACGCGATGTCTTGCCTGTGCGGCAGGAGGAAGGGAGGCAAGGAGGTGGACAGGCCTCAGCGCACCTACCGGATCGACTGCTGCCGTCGCTGCTCTATTCCCTGATGGGGTGGCGAGGTCCTCGGTGGTGTGCCCGAGAGACGGAGGAGAGGCAAAAGTGGAGGAAAATCAGCTCGCGACAAGGAGGTGCGATGATGTTGCTGAAGTGATCCTGTGCAGCATCCACTGTGTCATGGCAGCCTCCTCTACGGACAGCCAATCACAGGGCCCGTGTCCTGGACGAGCCCTCCCACTGCAGCTGCTGAGGTGGAAGAGGCCAGCAGGGGGCGCAGTTTAAAGCCTCGCCGATGCGTATAACACGGCGAAATCCGGAATCTTTTGGGGTTACAAAATGAAATTAGAATACATTAGTTGCATAATGCCTTCAAATCATTACACACATCCGTATCCTGAAACAAAATAAAACTATTACCTCTTTTGACGTGACTGTCTCTTAATTATTCGATTATCTGGAGGTCTACATTTCTTCAAATTGACAAGTAAGCAGTTTCAGCCAACTGCAGTCAGATCATTTTTCATCCCTCCACGGCTTCCCTCGCAGGGGAGCAAAGCGGACCTGTAATACTTCATACGATATAAGGTGATACATGTTAAACACCGTGCAATGTCATATACTGTATAGAAAAGCAATACAAGTTTAAGTGAGTCATGTTATTGTTAGTGAACACTATCAATGCAAAACATCAGCTACATTCAACGTTTCCCTTAACAAGGAAAATAATGATCCATTTAAAGAATGCATGTACCTATGTTTATTATTTTGGATCCACTTTGCAATGGTTTATATTGCAGTTGCAAAATACAGATTTGTGTATATATGTTACTCCTCTCTTCTACATATATAAGGTTACCATAAATATGCATATGTACATCATAAATGTTCGGTATTGATCCTGAAAGATGTTTTGTGGAAGCAGCTAATGTGTTTCATTTGTGAAGCTTTCCATATTTATAATATAATATATGAATACATTTATTTAGTCTATGAAATATATATAAAATGCAATTTACCTGATGAAACAATATCCTTTATATCGTGGCGACAACCGTATGGCAATGGGTTTAAATATATTCAGTTACTCAGGTTGTCCGGTAGATGGCGGTAGGTCGGTGACGGCGAAGGTGGCGCAGTTGCTGGCAATTATTTCCGCCGAAGAAGAAGTGGGTCGAGCGTCTGGGGGAAGAAGATGACAGGGCGCGCAAAAAGAAAGCCCAAATCCCTTCAGGTAACTTCTCGCCACGCTGAGCTGCCTCGTTTCAACACGCGTTTGCTGATTGAGCGAGTGTTGCTTTCGCTGGAGAGTTGCTCGCAGCAAGGCAGCAAATGGCTCCCCTGAAGTGCTGCCATGTTGGCGGCGGAGCGCCAACATGGCAGCAGCAGTGACCGAGCAAATACGTCCGAATAGCGGCGTCGCCTTTTCAGTATACGGCTGTTGTTGACTCGTTCGTCTCGTGTAGGCCGGAGCCGCATTATTCACGAGACGCCACGCGTGTGCCAGCAAAACGAATGCGATGAAGTTGCACTGAAAAGCGGCTGCACCGATTGTATTGGCTACCCGGAGATGGTGAGCCGATAGGGCAACTGATGGCCACATGAACAGTTCCATCCACTTGCTTCACCAAACGCTTCATTTAACTATGGCTGATGGGGTTTATTATTATTTTTTATTTTGGTATTCTTGCAACAGTGGAATAATCAGCGAAACGATCGTAAATCGGGTCATCCGTAAGAGAAGGTACCACTGTATTAGCAAGATTTCAAATTCTCCTCCTTTTGGGCCAGCTAGCAAAACCTCGACTTGCAAATCCTGTCTGTGGCAATCTACACATTAATACGTTTAATAATCAGCATCTCTGCTGAATATGATGTGTTACATTTAAATAGTGTTTGTTTTTTACACTTGTCACTGTGTTTTTTTTTGGGGGGGGGGGGATAAATATTCTGAACTGCTCCAGATGATGTAAGTGGCACAGTTATATTGCGTTTTTGTATACGTGTTGAATATTGATGGTTTTAATAATTGCAACGTGATCGTGGTTGTATTAAGAGGTGGATTAAGTCGGGCAAGTCCCCACTGAAGGCCCAGCTACCCAAATCCAAAGCCTTCCACTGCTGCCTGGTTTATGGATGACAATTAAAAATGGGTATCGATTTAGCATAGAGTAGATTACAGCTTCTCAGTTGCTCATTTTGTCAGGAGTCGGGAGAAGGAAACGGAGAAGTGAAGAAAGTGCGTCCGGATGATGTGAAGGCCACGCGGCCGTCCGAGGCGTCGCCGCAGCGACGTGACGAGATGCTGCGGCTCTACAAACTGCACATGCCCGAGGACCTCTACCATTTCTGGGACTTCTGCGAGGAAATTCACCCAGACAACCCCTGTGGTAACGTCATCATTGTTTTAACAAATTTGCCAGTTAACTTGGAAAAATCTGAGACATTACTACATTCTTTTTTTTAAAAAACAGTTTTTATTTTGGGATGTCTTGATGGATTGTGAGTCCAGTTTTATCATGAAAGGCATGCAAAAACAAGCAATCCTAATTTATTAAAATACTTGATACTCTATAACAGTTGTCCCCAACCACCCGTCCGCGGACCGGTACCGGGCCGTGAGGCATTTGTTACCAGGCCGCAGAGAAAAAAAATGACCAATTGATATCATTTCTGTTGTATTGCAATTCGCGTGTCAGTGTGATTTATTTTGAAGATTGACCGGATCGAACATCCATCCATCCATCCATTCTCTACCGCTTATCCGGGTCGGGTCGCGGGGGCAGTAGCTTCAGCAGGGACGCCCAGACTACCCTCTCCCCAGCCACTTCATCCAGCTCTTCCGGGGGGATCCCGAGGCATTCCCAGGCCAGCCGAAGGATGTAGTCTCTCCAGCGCGTCCTGGGTCGTCCCCGGGGTCTCCTCCCGGTGGGACATGCCCGGAACACCTCACCGGGGAGGCGTCCGGGAGGCATCCGAATCAGATGCCCCAGCCACCTCATCTGGCTCCTCTCAATGCGGAGGAGTAGCGGCTCTACTCTGAGATCCTCCCGGATGACCGAGCTTCTCACCCTATCTCTAAGGGAGAGCCCGGACACCCTGCGGAGGAAACTCATTTCGGCCGCTTGTATCCGGGATCTTGTTCTTTCGGTCACGACCCACAGCTCATGACCATAGGTGAGGGTAGGAACGAAGATCGACCGGTAAATTGAGAGCTTCGCCTTTCGGCTTAGCTCTTTCTTTACCACAACGGACCGATACAAAGTCCGCATCACTGCAGACGCTGCACCGATCCGCCTGTCGATCTCCCGTTCCATTCTTCCCTCACTCGTGAACAAGACCCCAAGATACTTGAATTCCTCCTCTTGGGGCAGGATCTCATCCCCGACCTGGAGATGGCATGCCACCCTTTCCCGACTGAGGACCATGGTCTCAGATTTGGAGGTGCTGATTCTCATCCCAGCCGCTTCACACTCGGCTGCGAACTGCTCCAATGAGAGTTGGAGGTCACGGCTTGATGAAGCCAACAGAACCACATCATCTGCAAAAAGCAGAGATGCAATACTGAGGCCACCAAACCGGACCCCCTCTACGCCTCGGCTGCGCCTAGAAATTCTGTCCATAAAAGTTATGAACAGAATCGGCGACAAAGGGCAGCCTTGGCGGAGTCCAACCCTCACCGGGAACGAGTCCGACTTACTGCCGGATATGCGGACCAAACTCTGACTCCGGTCGTACAGGGACCGAACAGCCCGTATCAGGGGGTTCGGTACCCCATACTCCCGAAGCACTCTCCACAGGACTCCCCGAGGGACACGGTCGAACGCCTTCTCCAAGTCCACAAAACACATGTAGACTGGTTGGGCGAACTCCCATGCACCCTCGAGGACCCTGCCGAGGGTGTAGAGCTGGTCCACTGTTCCACGGCCAGGACGAAAACCACACTGCTCCTCCTGAATCTGAGATTCGACTTCCCGACGGACCCTCCTCTCCAGCACCCCTGAATAGACCTTACCAGGGAGGCTGAGCAGTGTGATCCCCCTGTAGTTGGAACACACCCTCCGGTCCCCCTTCTTAAAAAGGGGGACCACCACCCCAGTCTGCCAATCCAGAGGCACTGTCCCCGATGTCCACGCGATGTTGCAGAGGCGTGTCAACCAGGACAGCCCCACAACATCCAGAGCCTTTAGGAACTCCGGGCGAATCTCATCCACCCCCGGGGCCCTGCCACCGAGGAGCTTTTTAACTACCTCGGTGACCTCAAACCCAGAGATAGGAGAGCCCGCCTCAGAGAACCCACACTCTGCTTCCCCATGGGAAGGCGTGTCGGTGGAATTGAGGAGGTCTTCGAAGTATTCTCCCCACCGACTCACAACGTCCCGAGTCGAGGTCAGCAGCGCCCCATCCCCACTATACACAGTGTTGGTGGTGCACTGCTTTCCTCTCCTGAGACGTCGGATGGTGGACCAGAATTTCCTCGAAGCCGTCCGGAAGTCTTTCTCCATGGCCTCACCGAACTCCTCCCATGCCCGGATCGAACATTCTTTTTTTAAAAAAACAGTTTTTATTTTGGGATGTCTTGATGGATTGTGAGTCCAGTTTTATCATGAAAGGCATGCAAAAACAAGCAATCCTAATTTATTAAAATACTTGATACTCTATAACAGTTGTCCCCAACCACCCGTCCGCGGACCGGTACCGGGCCGTGAGGCATTTGTTACCAGGCCGCAGAGAAAAAAAATGACCAATTGATATCATTTCTGTTGTATTGCAATTCGCGTGTCAGTGTGTTTTATTTTGAAGATTGACCGGATCGAACGCTCTCTGTTTCCGGTACGAGCGGGCTGGCTAATGGCGGCAGAGCTCAAAGAACGAAATCATTTCATAAACTAATTCAGTTAATTACATTTCCTGCAAAGATTTGTTCTTCTGAACGAAATGAATTACTTTTATGGAGTTCAAAGTCTGCTCTCATTGAGGAGCTACGGAACTGCAGTCTGGTCTGGCTGCCTACAACAACTCCGACCCCCAACCCTGCATGTCGCCCACGAACGGCGAACGAGGAAGCAAAAGCGCGTGTGTTTGCGTGTGTATACACGCGCACGGGCCACAGCCGGTCCGTGAGAACAATGCCTACTCTAAACCAGTCCGCGGTCCAAAGAAGGTTGGGGAACACTGCTCTATAGCACATGTCGGTGTAGTTGGGCTCGAAAAAACTGTCATCACTAAATAGGAAAGTACATCATTTGTGAAATTAAAACTGAACATTCACATCAGTCAAATCTTCATTGCTTGCTTTCAAATTCATGATTGTCTCTAAAAGCTTTTCTGTATTTTATTGTATTTTTCGAAAGACGACATTGTCCAAGTACCTCTGCCGTTAACTGTACAGAATGTTGCATAAAAGCACCCGCGGAGGCACTGTAGCTCTACTCGTGGATCAGTTATTTTACAATGATTATTTTTCTAGGTGCCCTGCAAGACACACTTGGTTTGCAGCTGGTTGGTCCTTTTGAAGTCTTGGCAGGAGCTCATCGAAACTGCAAGAATGCTTCTCCTAACTTCCACCTGCACTGGAGATATTTCTACGACCCACCCGAGTTCCAGACCATTCTACAAGGCAGCCAGGAAAGCCAACATCATATGGGCTACTACAGGTACATACCGAAACGTATACTTTCCTTAATGCCTTTGAATGAGTCTTTGAGTATTGATTTGACTGCTTTACTTGGCTCGAGAGATTCCTTAACTTGGCCAGCTAGACGTTAAAGAGTGAGTGGGCTTTCTGGCTAGGGAGAAATGGACGAGATTGCAATAATCATAATAAAACGCATCATAACTACTTGATCATTTTTTGTCTTTAAACTTTTTATAGAGATAATCCCGACTCCCTTCCCTCCTTTGTTGGCGAGAATGAAGCTAAGAAGGGCTGCGCTATAACACAGATGGGCGACAACGTGTTTGCCGCCGTCCAGTAAGTGCCGTTCTAGCTGGTGCCATGCTTGCATTTGGCGGACCAAACAACGCTCTCGTTTAGGGAACACATCCTTTGTGTTGTAATCGATGAAATCAAGTTGTCACGTGATTGCAGAAAAGAGTGTCAGCAGGTCAGGTACACTTAAAATATAAGGGCAAACGTATTCGGGCACTTGGCCGCTCCAAGCATTGGAAATAAAATAGGCTTATGGGGCTATAAAAGCCTGTGAGAACTCTGACCCAACCAATATTCTTCCAATCTCTGTAGTTCATCACGAAGCTCAAGTTTTTCTACAGAAAACATGGACATTGCTTTGTACACTGAGAAGTATGTGTCAATACTTTTGGCCGCGTAGTGTGTAGAGTGCAGCGTGCTCATTATGAATGAGCTCCTACCAAGAAATTAGACTTTACATCGATTTTATCAGGCTGATCGGTATAGGCTGATCGGTATCGGCCGATATTTACCATTTTATGATTATCGGCTTCAATGTCATAATTCGCCGATTGATCGGCTCCGCAAAAGACGTCGCCATCGTGCAAAGTATATTTGAATCCAAAAGCTTGTTTATTTTTAGCCTTGTCGCACGTCTTTTGACGGAGTATTGGAAATATCTATAGCCAATAAAGTTATTTAAAAAAAAAAAAAAAAAAAAAACGTCGGCGGTGCGGAACAGACAACACGTCTGAGACAGAACACATAATGCCTAGATCAGACTGCAAGACAAATTTGGTCTTTCACGATTGCACTATGTCAGACTATTGCAATAAAATCTTGTATTCCGATACCACCGCATCCCGTTTTTTACGATCATTGGGCTTTATCTTGTCAACTCAAATGCGACCGGATACACTCGTTACTGTGCCGACGAGAACAAGAGTGGAGCGAGCCAACTATTATAAGGACAAAATGGGGAAAATCGTGTGTTGGTGGTCACCGTTGCTCAGGACAGGACGTTCGTTTAAGGCTCGCTTGAGGTACGTTCACGTACTTTGAATACGATACGGCTCGCAAGCAGGCAATTAAACGTTACGTAGCCTAGCAAGCTAGCGGTAGCATGAACGGTTGGACGTAAACATGCCGCCGTTCTGTCGAATCATGCTCTACAGTTTCGGTGTGGGTGCAGTCATTTAATTAAAAATAAAGTAATTTAATTACAGTAAGTTAGCACCCGTTATTTCTTTCACGTTGTAATGTTGGTTTGACCTGACTGATTAGAATACACGATGTGACCAGAGCAGTGATTTCCAACCTTTATGGAGCCAAGGAACATATTTTACCATTGACAAATCTCACGGCACACCAACAAACAAGAATGTCACAAAAAGTGGATACATTAATTACTGTATGTACTTTCTGCCATCTAATAGAAGACCAATCATTTGTCCTGTCTGTCACTATGCCTCACTGGCATAAATAGAGGAACAAAGATGCATTATTTAATGTAAATATAATTTTTTGAGCAATTACATACACAAGTATATACAGTAAATGAACAGGTCATTTAAATTTCTCCATCTTGTGATCGGTTATCGTTTTTTGTTTTTTTTTCAACTCGGTGATCGGCCGAAAAGATCCTGATCGTGTAAAGCCTACAAGAAATGTAACTGATACTTTTTCGCCAAGGAAAAGCAAACTGTGCAAATGTAGTTAGGGCCGCACCGTAAGCAGGGGAGTTGTTCAATTTGCCGTTCCATCATTTCAGAGGGCAGCATGTCTTTAAGATTGTTGAAAGTAGACACCGGAAAGATGCCTTTTGTCTGATTCTTTCAACCTGGACAACGGATGTAATCAATATCATCTTACAGAGCCCGTCAAAGGTCACTGATCTTATGCTGAGTCTTCATAGTGGTTCGATTTTTGTTTTCATTGTCATGAAATCCGTATTCTGCATTCATGTGTTCTTGACATGTTGTTTCTGTCTACAGTTTATTTTCATGTTTTTCTAATGTACTGTTTATCCAGTGTTTTGCATTCAATATGATTGTCTGAAGGGAGTGGACTCCTGTACAAGCGCTTTTAGCTTCATTCCATTCTTGCACTGTTTTTTAATGTGCTAAATAAACAAACAAACGGCAAAATTATACGACGATAATGTCTGAACGTTCCGTGCAAGTAAAGACACTCGCTGAGCCACTTTGTTTTACGACTCGACAGCCTGTTCCTGCGAAGGAAGAAGAAGGAGAAGGGCAGGCGGAAAACGGGCGAAGAAGATTTGGAAAGGCTGGAGACAAAACTGAATGAGCGAGCGGAGACTCTCAACTTGTCGCTAGAGCAGAGGACCAAAAGCATGAAGCAGCGGGACAAGAAGGTAGCGAGTTGCGTTCTAACCTCACTCGTACCGCCGCTGACCTCCTCCTATGCATTTGGAATGTCTGCACTTCCTGGTACACACAAGGATTTTTCAAATCTTAAAAGATTGTTTATCTGTGACAGTCCTCACACATAAACATAAAAATAAAAATGAATGAATCAGGCGTTTAGCAGTTTTGGTCGTATTGTGCGTGGTGTACTCGGATAATCTCAGCACATAAAAACCACACACACAAAGATTGTGTTCTGTCGCTGATCTCGAAATCTTGCGGGATCACGCATGATCTTACAAAAATGAGGGGGGCGGGGGGGGGAACACTTCTGGATGTTTGCCAAGTGTTTCTAAAGGTTGCTGGAGTTGGGAGCTTTGTAAAATGGCGACATCATCAAAAATCAACTTGCTTTGGAAAATACTTCTTGCCGTCTGGGGAACTGACTTTTATCCGAAAAAACGACATTGGCTCATACAAGTTTGTTTTCATTTTGGGTGCTGCTTTGGCTACTTTTTGTTTCACATCTCAATTCATGGCATCATGATGCAGAAGATGTAAATATTGAACGATATCAAGCTCCAAATAATTGCATTATTTAGTTTTCTGAATTCTCGAAATGACATCTTAAATCCTCCATAGGTTGTCACCAAAACATTCCACGGTGCTGGAATTGTCGTGCCCGTCGACAAGAACGATGTGGGATACAGAGAACTTCCAGAAACCGACGGTCAGTCAGTCAGTCAATGTGTTTTCGTGGCACCTTCATTGACACATTTATTTTGTTGTGTGACCAAGCTCATAACTCAATTTACCCAAATATCTAATCAATTTACCCTGTTGAAGTTACAACGTAATTAAAATACAATTAATCTGTTCCCCCCCCCCCCCCCCCACACACAAAAAAAAATGTTTTTTTGGCTATGTTTTTATGAAAGAAACAAAAAAATAGAACTGTATTGTACAAAAACATAAACATGAATGTAAAGGAATCGAATAAATAAAATCGAATTGCTCTGCAGCAGTTTTGATTTTGGCAGCCATCTTAGTTTTAGTCTTTTGGATGAAAATGCTTTTTAGGTTTTAGTCGTTTCTCTGTGCGATATTTGTAGTCCGGTTTTACTCAACAAAAATTCCAAAAAGTTTTTAGTCTTGGTTTAGTGAAAGATGATTATTCTTTTAACAAATGCACATCATCATGTGTTTCAAGTCAAGACATCATTTTGACAAATTAACACCAATTTAAGAAAATAGTCGCCTTAAGTATCAAACAAGCAAAACCAAAATATGCATTGATATCTTATAAACCACGACTGGCACCCATCCTGTGCATAAGTTTTCTGATCTTTCTTTTTGGGAAATGGCCAAAATTAAAATGTATCTGTTCTTTTGTTTTTTGGGTTTGTTTTTTTACAATAACTTCTTTGCTCAATTTATTTTTCAACTGTACTCGAGTGGCAGTGTATCTGTAGCTCACTTGTAAGTCAATTTTTTTTTCTCGCCAAACATAGCAAAAAAAATAAAATAAAATCAAACTCTGGAAAAACTCGGAAGTTGGGGCACACGTAAATCAAGGTCCCACGATCATTTTGGTTCATATCGTAACTGCAAAAAAAAAAAGAGGGTGGTTATCCTCCCGGTTTGCCGCTTGTGAGTAATTCTCCTTTCGTCTCTCTTTGTTTCGCATCCACAGCCGCTCTGAAAAAGATCTGCAAGGCCATCGCCGAAGCTCAGAACGACGACGAGCGCGTCAAAGCCTTCCGCCCGCTCCAGGAGATGATCACCTTTGTCCAGTTTGCCAACGATGAGTGCGACTACGGCATGGGCTACGAGCTCGGCGTGGACCTTTTCTGTTTCGGTTCCCACGTGAGTCGCGTGGCATCAAGTATGCACGCCGCTGACATCTGCTATCAGGCCACGCTTACGTTACTTCCTTCAGTTATGTTTTGTTCTTTCAATATCGATGACCGTGACAAATTCCCGTCGAACTTAGGTCATTGTCTCCTCTCTCCCAAATAGTACTTCCACAAGGTTGTCAAGCAACTTCTGCCCATGGCCTACAATTTGCTGAAAAGGAATTTGTTCGGAGAGATTCTGGAGGCGCATCTCGGCAGCCGTCGCCGCGACGACCTGGACCAGCTCTCGTCCGGTTAAATGAGTCACGATTCCAGTCGATAACAGTCCCCTGCCACGTGATCTCGTTTCGTCAACCCTGGTTGTATCGGTGCTGCTTTTATGAATAGTTTCTGTTCAGTTTATTCCTTTTATTTTGTATTTTTTTTCAATGTCAAATAAAGTATTTTTTTATATTTTTAACATCCTTTCCTGTCTTTATTCTCGATCGACTCTGTCGTAAATGTATTGATGCTTTTGGTCATTGCAATGTAATTGTGGAGTGGCGGCATTATTTAGGGCACGTGTCTTGCATCATTAGAAGATTTAGTCATTCGTACAATGACTGCGATCTCATGTCGAAGAGTTACACAGTGTAACGATAAGCGAATGACTTGCTAAAAAAAACGAGTCTGCCGCTAACTATTGCTTCAAAGCAATAAATGAATGCGAAAGGATGATTTGTACATTGTGTCGTGAAGACGAGATTCAAAGCATTTTCCCTGTCAACCCCGAGGAGCTTTTCTTGTCCGAGCTGAGTCCAACGAATCGCAAGCGACGAACTTTTGCGTGCGCGGACACTGCAGTGGAATACGCAACAGAAGCAAAACGGGAACGCAGTGGGTCCGGCGCGTCGTTGCGTTCAGGTTCCATCGGCCATCGGGCAATTCCACGAGCTCTCGTTTAGGGAAGTGCCATATGATCGCTTTGCCCTTTGGGGGGGGGGGGGGGGGGGGGAGAGCGCAACATCGTGTATTTGGATGTGATCTGTTCCAGTTGTCGGTGCGAGGATTCGGACGTTACTGAACGACCGCGAATGCATCATCGATTCTGCAGCGTTCCGGGGAAGCGCGTCAGAGGCGCGTTCACGTCCACAGCAGCATCCCTCGCGCACAGGAAGCGCTCGTTGGCCTTTTCACGCCACGCTCGCGTTTGTCTCGCTCTTGTGAGGCCCGCGCGCGGACGTCCAACCCCGGAGCGCTTCGAGGACCCCCCGCCGCCCGCCGTCGCTCGACTTCCAGCCGCAGCCAGACGGAATGTCCGGCAGCCCCGAAGATGCTCTCTCCGGGGGCGGCGGCTCCGACCTCAAACTGGCCTCTTCCGACAACACGTCCCCGGAGGGCGTGCAGCCGCCGCCGCTGCACCAGAGCCGGATACGGCAGGTGGGTGTCATCCGCTGCGGGGCGGGGGTGCGCATAGGCGCGGCCGTGTCTTCCGCCCAACACGGAGCTTGCGATCGCTCGAGAAGCCAAAGGGTCTCCCGCTCCCGCGCTCATTGATGATGGCGACGAGGCCGAGTGTCGACTTGTCAACAACGCAAGGCCCGTCTGGGTCCACATCAAGTCAACCTCGTGTCTTATCGAACCGCAATTATATTGAAAGTCAAAGTCATGTTAATTGGCCCGGAGAAGCAGGTGTTGATTTGGGGATGTTTCTCGCGGACACTAATGCGATTTCAGTAACGGACACTTCACTCGTGCATCATTATTGGGTGGGGCCACTGATGAGATCAACGGACTTCCGTAGGAAAAGCCTTGAAAAATGATCCAGGAGTGCGCCACTAAAATTGACAGGCACGTTGCCTGCTGTAGCTAATCGTAAGTAATAATAAGAATAACAATAACAATAATAATAATAATAATAATAATAATAATAGCTGTCGGCACCTTTGTGACGTCTGCTCGCATCCTCACCCACCAAAGTGTTTGTGTTGTTGTTGTTGTTTGTGTTGTTGTTGTTGTTGAAATAGTGTGACGCCATAGCAGCAACTCAACACTCATTTATTGGACTTCAGGGGGAAAATGTTTGCACCTTTCCGGGCCGCGGAAGGAGCATGCTTGCGTACTTCGAAACAAGCCATTGCAACGCAAACCTGCGGCTTTTGCTGAGAGTGTCGTCGGATTTTGGCTTTTCGATTGGTTGCCATTACAAAGAGGAGGACAAGCTTTGTTTGAGAAAAGTTGCATTTTGTCTTTTGTCCCGTTCTGATCTACAACGTGCGCAGCATTTGATGGACGCAAAAGTCAATAAGCTGCTTTTGCCTCCAGTTTGCAGATGGGAGCCTTAATGACCGATCAGGGCAACGACTTTGGGACTCAGCATCCATTCAAATGCCAGTTGACAAAGATGAGGCGCTCAGCACGTCTGCCTCATGGCAGTTGGGAGGTTGGGGGTTTGAATGTGGGCTCTGCCCTTCCTGTGTGCGCTTTGGATGTTCTCCCTGTGCTTTTGTGGGGTTTTCTGCAGTTTCCTTCCACGTTTGGTGTATTGGAGACTCTAAACCATCGTTAGTTGTGAATTTGCGCAAAGGGTTTCTTGCCCTTGTGCGCCCTCCGACTGAGGTGTGCCCACATCTGGGCCTCAGTCAGCTGGGATGGGTTCCGTGCAGCACGCGCATGAATGAGCCTGTCCAACACAAGTCGTAGAGCAGATGGCTGGATGAAGAAGTGATGTTTTTTTTGGGTCCCGATGACAATGGCAAGGCTGATTCCTCTTCAATCTGGCCTTGGATGCCCCACATGCGGGGGTGTCAAAGTCCATTTCGTCCATGGCTCGCATCCTCGTTACGGTTTCCTGTTGTAACCGTGAAACTGGTGACGGTATAGCTCATAGCTCTACGACTCTCCGTAGTGCGTTTTTATGTCCTAAAAATAGATTTTTTTTGTCTGTCTGTTGTCGTACTAGAGCGGCTCCGGCTACCGGCGACAAATTCAAATAAAGATGATTCTGATTCTGAACAGCTTACAAATGTATAAACACCTTATCGTGTGATGACGTACAAACAATTCCCTGCATTTCATTGTCACGAGTCGTGAAAATAGCGACAGGCCAATATAACCCGTATCTGCATCTGTATGTTGACTTTTTCCAGAACGGACGACGATCCGTGTTCAGTTCGTCCCAAATGTGTTCGAGGGGGTTCTTGTCCACCCGAATCATCCAAGCGTGCCTTTATGGACCTTGCGATGTGTAGCTAGAAACGACAAGAAGCATAGAATTGGCCAACGTGCCGTGATAAGATGAACGCTTTACATTCAAGGGGGATGAAGGGATTTAGTCCAATATCTGATGAATTCATTGATAAAGAGATTTGTCCCCATACTCCCCCCCCCAAAAGAAAATCTGTCTAATAGTGATTGATGCTCACGCACATGCTTGCCATGTTCTAGTATGTGAAGAAATACAGTTTCTGATTACATTTTGAAACAAGCGGCAACGTTTTTCTACGATCACACTTTTTGTTAAAATAGCTCGTACTGCACGGAAATCACTCCTTACTTCCGATAACGTACTTTGTATTTAATTGTGACTTGGATCCTTTGTGTGATTCAGCCTTCATTTTTCATCCCTTCATCGACTCATCGACTCGTCGAGTCTCAGTGCCCGGTGTCCGATTCCACTGCAGCCTTTGAACATTTTCACCGTCACGGTGTGCACGCTCGCTTTCCCTTCCGAGGAGTGAGCAGGACGGGATACCGGAGACCCCACCGCATTCGCTTTCACGAACTACCGCCGCACACGCAATCACGCCGCCACGGCAGTCGTACATTGAATGAACCCGCGCGTGAATGTTTGCCAAATTGTGGTTTCTATGTAAAATATACACGTGTACACACACGTTAGCATAAGCAAGCATAGCGAGAGCAATAAAGTAGTCGGAAACCAGCGGAAGTACATGAACGGATGGCCTCCGACGCTGAAACAGATGTCGATTAAGATGCATGTAGAATAGATTTCGACATAAGCTGATAGAAAGGGCTTCAAATATTCCGATTGGGACTGATTAAGCAAGCCGCCAACGAGGCCACGTCGCTCCGTGTCCATCAGGTTGACGTCAAAACTTTCAGGACCGGATGATTTTCATCAACCTCGGTCAACCTGATTTCTTTTCGCGTCGTCTAATGAAGAAGGAATGGAAGCGAGCGGAAGCGTTCATATGCGGCTTGGCCACATCTGACGCAATGTTATCCGGTTTCTGCCGGCTATTTGAAAAGTAAGTCGACGGAGCATCTGCCTGTTTAGATTTGCCTTCAAACGGCATCACGTCACTCTGGTACATGAGCTGTCTACTTGGCTGCTTTGGTGTACTTCATAACTAGCTTGGGTGACCTAGTTATCTATGATGTCATCTTACCCTAACCCAAACCCTCTCAAGAATGTTTGGAAGGAAGCGTCGTAAATTACGATTAGCCTAATTTGTATGCTTATTCGAGGGAAGGTTGTTCCTCTCAACAAACACTAAGTCAAAAGACATTAACTGGTCATGGCTGCGAGAGTAAAGGATATACTGGAAGAAAGGCAGAAAAAGAAGATGGCGGAGACGTTCTTATCCCATAGAAGCCAGGTGCTTTTGAAGCTGGGGCGGCGAGATGCATTTGGATGTGAATTATTCACGATGGCCTTGACAAAGTCCTTCCTGCTGGAGATGAGCAGAAAGATTTGGAGGCGTGGCTTGTCATCAATGGAGAAGCTCTCGTCCACTGCTTGCGCGTTCGAAGGCTCCCATCGCAACGCCAGAGCAACCTCGTCGTGCTTACTCAGCCCAAAAGCGATCTATTGGAAACATGAAGTGCTCCTACTTGGTTGTGTCCAACTCTTCTTCTTCGTCTGACTAATTGCCCGACGTCATGAACCCTTTTCCTGTGTGTGTGCGTGCGCGAGTGCACACTTCACTCAGGGTTCCGGGTATAGCCACGCACTCGCACGCTCTTCCCTTTCCGCGATACATTCGAATCACTTTGTGCCTCAATCAACTTAGCAAGCTGACACCAGATGAGATCAACATTCTGGTGGGAATAGATTCTCGATCTGTCTTTTGAATCATTTTCCAGTCGGTCGCAAGGATAAATCAGAGATGAGCGGCATTTTATATTAATATACCATATTTCATCCAAATTCGTCCCAGGGTATTTTGCGAAATAGCAGGCATCTGTAAGAGTGAGGCATTTATTGGTTGGGACACTTCTCTTTTTTTGGTGGTAATGCATATTCCACATATAAAATATGATAGTCCGGGATATTACCTGCCACTCTCCAAAAGTCAACGGGGTTCAAGCCTGAACAGGATAAGAAATAGAAAATATAGAAAATGGATATTCCACACAATTGCTACTTAATCTAAATAATGCGAATGACAATATTTATATGATTAAAATATGCACCTGGTGAAAAATCGTGAGATGCAGCAGAGGGCCCTATTTGAGGAAAAGCGTTATAAACTACCTGATAATCTCATTGGCTCACTTTTGCTGACTCGTGATAAGAATATCGTACAGATGTCAGAATAGAATTTTTCTTGCAATTGGTTGATGAATGTGAAATTCAATGAAGTCGAGCGAAAGAGTCACATTTTCGATACAAGATTGCCTTTGCAGCAATTGTCGTTCCCGATTTGGTCTCCAAACTCAACATTCTCCATCTATTGAAGATTGCGCGTTTTGCAAAGCTCCCACTTTTGCCGCCAGCTGTTTCAATTCTCCTTTCTTACCGTTGCAGCTTTAAACATTAGCTCAAGGCTGCACGAGGTCGCTTGCTGATGTATTTCTCGCCTTCCATTGTCCCAACACACACACAACAATATTATACTCCTAATATATTTCCCATTGGGCTCTCGGGGCTGTTCTCATATTAAGCAGACATTGCGCAAACCCAAAGGACACGCGTTGTACTTCAAAGTCGAATATTAATATCACGACTATAGCGGCCCGAAGAGAACTTGTGGACATTTTTGACGCTCGCATGTTTTGGATTCTACTGATCGCTTGTTATGTTTAACAAGTCATCGATCAGGTGTCGTCTACAGGAAGCGCTGAATAGATCTATTGATGTCAAAATCTGTGTGCTTCGCATATTTGAGACTGCGCGAGACTAAAAAAAAGGCTGTGAGGTCTGCGGCTCGATGTAGTAAAAGCAATCAGTTAATGCGGCGCTCTGCCTGGAAGGCCGCCGCCGGTCCGCCCGCACGCCGCGGAGCCTCGTTTACTCGACGGCGACACCACTGAAGGACGTCGTGTTGGTGATAACGTCATCCGTCAGATGTTTGGTGAAAGTGGGCCTTGCGCCTGTCTCAGCTCGACATGGCTGCTACAGGGTGCGGTCTTTTCGTCTCACCCCTCCCCCCCCGCCGCCAGCCCGCTTTCTCCAGGGGCCTCCATCGAGGTTTCCCCTCGCAGCCTCGTCGCCATGTCGTTACGCGCGGTCCCTTGGGGGTACGTCTACCACGTGGTATTAGATTTGATTGAGTATTTGGTTTCGTGGGAGAGGCTGCTTGCACGCTGCGTGCTTAACGGCCGTGACCTTTGAAAGCTACAAGAGGCCTGAAAAATGACACTCAAATCATATCTGCGAACGCGTGCAACCATTACTGTCTGTAAACGGGAGCGCGTCGGTTCCTTTCCGACAGCAGACGTCATTAAGAGGCTTGTATTTTAGACACAACTGATGTTTCCAAGAAGTCATGTCCTAAAAGGGCTCGGCGGTCGATGGCTGACGGTCATCGATCGCTGAGCGTGACATCATCTCTGTAAAAGCCCCGCCTCCTCTTGCAAATTGCCACACCCACTGAAGTGGGGCAATTGTCTGGCTACAAAAGGCTACAAATCCAAGTGTTTTTACGGCCTATTTTCCACTTTTGGGACTTTTGATGAATTTGGAAAGAAAGAAAAAAAAATCAGCCTTTGTGCAATCCTGACGAATGCACACAAACACTGGTACAGGGTGGTCACATGACATGTTGCTCTGGAATCAGGCATCAGTCATGTGATGCAGAGTTCAGCTGAAGCGCACCATCAATATCCCGAGGGCACAGAACGAGAGGCGTGTCTGTGTGCCAAATCATTGTGGGCGCTCCTGTGCCTCGTCTAAAATGTTATCTCGCTTATACAGCACGTTGTCTTTCGATTGGGAAGTCCGATTTTGATGCATGTTTGCATGTCGTGATTTTGCACACGCTGAAGGGTGCAAAAGAAACACACTAAAATCGTGATTCTGTTTCAAAGACTAGTTAGTGTTCCAAGGGAGCATTTTGATGTTGTCGCGCTCTCGCCAGGAGATTCAAATCACCGAACGTTCGATCGGGAGCTGAAGCCACCGAGTGAGGGGCAAAAAGCAGAAAAAGAGATTATGCTACGTGTCTGGTTGAAGTTCGGCTGAAGGTTTGACCTTAACAAAACGGAATAAAATTGTCCGGACAAATATTTGATGTCAAAAGTTTACATCACGTAACGTTTTCCTTCTAAACTGAATCAAATGGTCCAAGTCAGGAGCAGACGGGGCCTTGTTTACAGAAGACACATACAGCGGAGTAGAACGTGTGCTGGAACTGAAATATCCATTAGCGTTTTGGAAATGACAACAAGGATGTGATGTCAGTCATGTATTATTATTGTTGTTGTTGTTATCATTCTTCTTCTTCTTAATAATAATAATAATAAAGGCTTTAGTGAAATGATCAGAAATGTACTGCTGATGAGGGCACATATAAGGTTGCATTTTAGATAAAACAATTAAATGTTAAATACATGACAAACACTTGAATATGTGAGTCGCCCAAATACCATGAATATAATTTACGTTTTGCAGAGATTACGGCATTGCTCAGTATCGTGAAAATGATTTGTCCTGGATTTTCTCAAGAGATGCTGACAAAGGCAAGAAGTGCTTTCATGCCATTTCTGGTATGTCGCTTAACCAGGTTAACTGAAAAATGAGCAGACTCCAAGCGAGCCTCTCCTGCTGTGAAATCATGGCTGCAGCATCATGCTGTCAGATCAATCATGTGTCATAACAAATGATCAATTATCATACACGGCAAAGGTTTTTCCAGGCCTATGTCATCATTGTAAAGCACAACAACCTGCGTGTTTTCTCCTTGGTGTGCAGGCTGCGGGTTTATTGTAGTTCAGGTCAGAATGAGCTAAAAATAAACCTGCAAGATGCTTAAAGGCACTTGAAGTTAGATTGTTGCTTGGTGATGGAGCGCGCTTTGTGTGCATGTGTGAATGTTGTTGTTGTTTCTTTTATTGAAAAGGTAGACAGTGGACAGAAAGGATGAAGGGCGTCATGTAAGCTCTCGAGCAAACTCCGTGAAGGTGAAATGACTTGGGGAAAAAGAACAAACATTTTTTTTCGATGAATCGAAGAGTCCCAAGCATGAACGGTTGTTTGTCTGAATGTGCCGCCGCGATTAGCCGCCGATCAGTTCAGCGCCCAAAGTCAGCCGCGATTCGCTCGTGCTCAGCCGCGACCCTAGTGTGGATGAGTGCGATAGAAAACGGATGGATGGCTATATATTTCCAAAAAGTGACTGCTCTCCGATGGAACTGTTCAACTGCACTTCGTAGGATGCAATCGGTGCCAACTGCAACCACCGATCAATCCAAACAAAGCGTTATTATCTTTGTCAAGACACAATTTGCATTGAATCTCATTTTATTGTCCTAGCGTACCCAATGAGTTTGCATCCTCGGTTTATTACAGAATGTATTCTCCCAAGTGCCTTTACGTGATGATAGCAACGGGAGGGATCAATGAAAGACAATTGATCGGCGCTTGATGCGTACGCACAAAATGTTCATTGTATTACTAACACACACATGAACACCAACACTATTTCGTATGTTTTGCACCCTTTTCCTGCCAATTCCTGTTGTTGTTTTTCTTCTGGTCCATTTTGTTTCACGCAACCTCCCCACCTCCTCCTGAAACTCACATGCGACAATCGACGGTTAGCGCACTATTTTAGGATCACTTTACAGGCTAATCGATCTTTTGATTGATTTTCTCAGCTTAATGTGGGTCCGAGACGGGCGGTACAGTCACCGTGGCTACATTTGATTGAACTTTAAACTGATTAAATATTAAAATAAGAAGAATAATTCAATAAGAATTGAAAGAAGGAAAAAACACAGGTGGTATGGATTTGTATTTTAAAAAAAAATGTTATTATAGGGTATCTGTCTAACCTGATGTACATTTGAACTTTTTCAAAATATGCGCACTCTCACACAGTGTATAAAAAAATGCTTGAATTAGATGCCACCGGCAGGGGGCGCTGTAGGTGCAGCTGTCGCCCACAGAGAAGTTCTTATCCTTTTGTCGAGTGCAAGTCCAGTTTAGAGTCACTTGCAGATCATAGTCAATCAGTTATGCTGGCTGGAGGGATTCAAGACACGAGTGATGACATGTCGGAGTGGAGTGCGTTGACTGAACCTTGTGACAAGCATGCTTGACGACAACATGAACGCACGCACACGCCCTGTCGCACAATGTTCCATGAGTTGTGTGGACCGCGGAGGGCGCAATGCAGTTGCGACGCGGGGCGACCTACTTCCGGGGTTGGAGGGGGAGGCCGGTGTTGCAGAAGTCTGCGAGTCGCTCTTGCTTGTCCACTGTTGTCCCCCCGCCCTGCAGCCTGAGTGGTATGCGCCATCATCTCTGCTGGCTCATAGAGAGACGACAGTGTGTAGCCAAGTTGACCCTCCTCCTCCTCCTCCTCTTCCTCCTCCGCTCCCCTCTTCCTATTCTTCTCTGATGCATTCTTACGTAAAGCATCAAAATGGGGGAAAATGCTCTCGTATCGCTCAAACTATTGATTTCACTCAGGTCATTAGTGAAGATGGCAAGTCATGTTTCAAAAAAAACAAAACAAAAAATGGCTCTCTATGCTTTCTTTGGTGGAATCATTGCTATGGCTTCTGCTTCTTTTGCGATGAGCAACAATTTCGAGTGATTGTTCTCACCGAGGCCTTCGAAGAAGCTGATTCAGCACAAAATTCACCTCAAAGGCGAGGCCCAGAAGCAGTCTTCTTTCAGACCGCCGCTAGGGGGCGTCATTTCGAGCACATTGGACACCACTGTGACAGGGGAACCTTTTCCAGCTGACACCCTGGACCGCTGACTCGTTCATCGCACGGTTGACACATTTAAGCAAACATCCCATCGCTCTCGCTTCCCCCAATGTGGACACTTTAGCGTCGTCAATTAACCAGACGGGAATGTTTTGGGAATGCGGGAGGAAGCCTCAGTACTCAGAGAAAACCCACACAAGCACAAGCACAAGCACCAAACAAACCCATACAAACGCCACATACACACAGTAAAGCACCAGTTCGGACTATTTTACTATGCAAAAAAAAAAAAAAAAAAACTCTTTTGCAAAGGCTGCAAAATGGAGTTTTCAGTTTGTAAATGTAACTTTCTTCTACAACTTCCTCGCTACCTTTTTTAAATGTTTCACCCCATTTTTCATTCTTCCAATTAAATTTAGTTGGTGCACCACAAAGTTATCTTTTTAAATAGATATTGATACAAATGATCGACAAATCACTTAGATTGTTCAAAATGAAAATGGAAAATATCCCTTTCAAATCTTCTCCAATTTTAATGCAATTAGGTTTGTGGATAAAAGGT
This sequence comes from Phyllopteryx taeniolatus, assembly GCF_024500385.1. Classification (NCBI taxonomy): domain Eukaryota; kingdom Metazoa; phylum Chordata; class Actinopteri; order Syngnathiformes; family Syngnathidae; genus Phyllopteryx; species Phyllopteryx taeniolatus. The sequence continues at coordinate 28,394,576 of NC_084505.1, read as the reverse complement.
TAAAACAATAAATCCATATTGCACGTATGGCAGCAATTAAAATCCCGTTCTATCAAATCTCATCATATTAGATTTTGATGATCTCCATTACATTTAGTTTCCTTGGATACAAAACAAATTGTGAATTTGCATTAAAATAAATGACCTCCGACCCTCAATTTGAACCGTCTTTAATTTTTGCAGTTGACAAATTTTTCCAAACGTTAAATGCAGTGATGGAAGGCTACCTTAAGTAAGAGCTCCTTTCAACGTTATTTCTCTTCCTTTCACCCTCAGAAATAAAACAAAAAGTGGGTGGGGGGTAGTAAAAATAATAGTAATGCATTTTATTATGGCGAACCGTACAATAAAACTGTCAAATGAAGGTATAAAAATTAAGAACACCCAAAAAAAAATCATCACTGTGAAAACAAGACGAGGGGGAGTATGACACAACATTGTCACAGATGTGTTTTGAATTTGGCTTTGGAGAGAGAAATGGAGGGCCTGTCGCGCAGGTCAGCAGGTCAGAAGGTCAGAAGGTCAGAAGGTCAGAAGGTCAGAGGAGGGGAGCCGAGCCAATGAAGCGTCTGCGGCGGGACGGTGAAGTGGTGAGAAGCGATGGCGATCTTTATAAAATGGCCGACGGGCGAGTTTACGGTCGGCCTGGAGGACTTTCAAGAGGATTCCAAACTGAACCGGCAGCCGCCGGAGTTCTTGTGAAACTGGCGTGGAAGGATGGCGCTCTTGTAACAAGAGAAAACGAGAGGAGGAATTATTGGGGACGTCATTCGGGATGAGTCTCACACACACACACACCACTGAGACGCTCTCACACACACACGCACACAACTGAAACACTATCACATGCGCTACTGAATTTTTCGGGGTCATTCATCAAACTAAAATGCTCTCACATGCACTACTCAAACACACTCTACTGAGTTTTTTTTTTTTCTCACATACACAACTGAATTGCTCTCACACACTACTGACATGATCTCACACACACACTACTGAAACACTGTCTCTCACACACACACACGCGCACACTATACACATTACGGAAATGCTCTCATACATCATACTGAACTGAACATCATCCAGACTGGAATGCACGTTTCAATATTGACGGCCCCTCTTAATAAAATTATTATCATTTCAACTATTAATATTTTGGGCTTCTCATGGCAAACTGTAAGGATTTAAAAAAAATTGTGAGTGTGTGTGTTTTTGAGACAACGGTGGAGAGATTAGCTTTGGCTTGCATCTGCGCTAAACCTCTTACACGCCGAACGTTGTAACGCACATACAAACAAACACTCATCATGCGCACACTAATGCATTACAGAACACATGTGCTAAAGCCACATCTGTTCGCACGGGGAAGCGTTTGCATGTACCGTGCATCTGGACTGGGTCATATCCTGCGTGTGCGCGTGTGTGCGTGTGAGGATAAATAATGACTGAATGGATGAGTCTTACTGTCATCATTCACCACCCGTTTCTGTCACGATGTCCACACAAATGCTTGATTTGCGTTCCATATAAGTGGATGTGCGAGCGTGTGTGTGTGATCCCGTGGGAGCGAGCGTCTTCATTTTCCTCCCATCAGTGTGGAGATGAAAGTGAAGGATGAGAGGAGTTTTTGTGGGATATTCCAGGAAGGGTCATTTTTGGAGGCATTTCACTCTCAGGATTTTTTTTCTTTCAGATCCAACTCAGATTCATTTACATCAGAAAACTTCAATGTTCAAATACTTGTGTAAAGTGCATGTTACTGGAACTTACTGGCACCTGGCAGGCAGTTGAGAGGCCCTTTTTTCCCCCCCCACCCATATTGATTGATCGGTGGAGACAGTCCGAGTTAGGAAGTTGTGGTCATGGCCCATGCTGCTGCCCACTTGAAGAAGGCGCGCGAGATCGAGCTTCATCCGGAGTACAAGGCGCTGCAGAAAGAACGCGAAAGGCGACGGCGCCAGCGGGAGAGAGCCGAGCGAAAGCGGCAGGTAAAACACATCTGTCGCAGCTCCGAGGCTAAGTCCAACTGTTTGTTCCATTGGCCACAAAAAGCCAATGGTGTCGCTCGACTCGTGGTAGACCGATATGTTTTTTTTTTTTAGGGCCGATACAGATTATTAGTCAAAGAGGCTGATAACTGATATTTGGAGCTGTTATTTGTTTGAGGTAATATGGAAAATATTGGCATCTAAATAAGGAATCATACAAACTCCAACACTTGGTTTAAATGCCTTTAAGCACATCTCATTATCTATCATCCATGTTGAATAATTGCAGGAATTAACATCCTTCTTATGTTAATTATTGTCGTTTCTTTGTGTTTGTGTTAGCAGGACTTTGTTGAATGTGTACTTTATTTAACTGTCACATTCATGGTTGATTTGTGTTGCACAGTTGTTGTTGTTTTTTTAAGAAAGCGTACGTGTACAGTAAGTTTGCTTACTGCAAGTAACTACCGGCATATATTCTTCGACTTCCGTTTGCCCTTTCTTTTAATTTCTCTTGCAGAGGCTTTTCCTTTTTTTGGAATAAATGTTGCTTAATGTCAGTTTCCTTACTTTATTCATCATCATGTGGGAGGTGGCCAGTTGCAGAAAGCTGATCTGAGATAAGATGATTTTATTAAAAAATCTCTCTCTCATGCAAAACAATCAGAAATCAGGAAATGGGGCATAATTTAAACTAATGTACACTACAGTTAAGCTTGCATTTTACTGCAATACAGTTGAAATACTTCAGTATTAGCATAGACTGAGGAAGAGTGTGTATAATCCAGTATCCGTCATTAGGTGACTGACAAATCCTCGACAGCAGTACAGATTACAATCAATCAAGTCAATCTTAGTTTGGAATTCTCTACAGTCGGTGGGCACACATTTGTGCACACGTGTCTCCATATGCCAAGATGACCGCGATCAACCAGGCTTAAAGTAACCCAACCGAGCCAAATTTAAATTTACCATTATTTTTCAGATTTCAGTTTTATGATCTCAAAGGCACTGTGGAAAATTCACTGATGAAACCAGAAGCTTGGGTTAGCAGCACTCAGCCTGGTGAGTCGGCTATTTGCGCCCCTAACCTGTGGACCTCGCGCATTCCTTCGCAAAACAGAAGTGAGCGAAATCGGCGCCGGCATTACGCTTGCCCGTGGCATTGTGGATCTTTCTGTCTTTTAAACATACAGTGAATATTCGTGAATATTCACCGATATTCACGGTTCAGCATTGGTGAATTTGCATATTCGCAGAATTCCTTTGCAGGCTTTTCTCTGGATTCACAGAAAATTGAATACATTAATAATTGAATAAGGCTATGTTCACTTTACAGGCCAATTCTGATACTTTTGCACATATGTTGACGCATCTGATTTTTTTTCATGTCAATGTGCACAGCACAGTTACGATTTTTTTCCAAATCTTACCCAGACCTCTTTCATATGTGGAGATAAATCAGAAATGTATCCAATGCGACGAGGGCCTGTATTTACTCCCGTAAGCACACTGCGCCACGAGACGTCATGTTTTGTGTGCATGTGTGCCACTTCAAGGACACATTCGGTTCACATTAGAAGTTTTTGTAATGTGAATGCCTGCAGAAAAAGATCGCATTTAACAAAAAAATCTCAATTTAGCGTCATACCCCGCAGTGTGAACGAAGCCCAAGTTACTTAATTTTCATTTATGTAACATGGCTTCTTGAGAGTTGACATGCCAGAAGCATGGCGTTGATGCTTTATGATCCTCTTAGTTTTAAGTGCTTTGCTGCCATATTGATCTGCAATTAGAAAGGGGCGTTGATTATTTGCATACTGTGCTTTCAGTATTGGCAGCAGGGGTATCCCGCAAATAGCGAGGGTTCACTATAATCTAGTCAGTCTGACCTCAGACCCCAAAGATCTCATAGCTACAGCCATGATGGACTCCAGGGACTTTTAAAGAGTAAGGGGACATACTTGAGGTGAAGCCTCAGGCCATATCATAATTTCTATTGCTGTAGTGGAAGCAAATTCCATCTATTTTCCTTCTGGCACAAAATGTCTACAATAGTCAGTTAAGGCCAAGCATTTTTCATACCTGGCAGGAAAGGAGAGAAAGAGACTTGGTGGTGGAACCTCACAGTACAGGAAATCATACAAGGAAAATGGTTGGCTAAGAAGAAGTGGGACACTGAGAGGACCGAGGAGAGGAGAAAGGAATACATTGAGATGGGACATAGGGCAAAGGTAGGGGTGGCAAAGGTCAAAGAAGAGGCATATGATGACATGTATGGCAGGTTGGACACTAAAGAAGGAGAAAAGGATCTATACAGGCTGGCCAGACAGAGGGTTAGAGATGGGAAGGATGTGCAGCAGGTTAGGGTGATTAAGGATAGAGATGGAAATATGTTGACTGGTGCCAGTAGTGTGCTAGATAGATGGAAAGAATACGTCGAGGAGTTGATGAATGAGGGAAATGAGAGAGTGGGGAAAGTAGAAGAGGCAAGTGTGGTGGACCAGGAAGTGGCAATGATTTGTAAGGGGAAAGTTAGGAAGGCATTAAAGAGGATGAAAAATGGAAAGGCAGTTGGTCCTGATGACAGGAAGAATAGATAGCCAGGGTGGAGGACTTGAAATACTTGGGGTCAACCGTCCAGAGCAATGGTGAGTGTGGTCAGGAACTGAAGAAACGGGTCAAAGCAGGTTGGAACGAGTAGAGAAAGGTGTCAGGTGTGTTATGTGACAGAAGAGACTGCTCGGATGAAGGGCAAAGTTTATAAAACAGTGGTGAGGCCAGCCATGATGTACGGATTAGAGGCAGTGGCACTGAAGAGACAACAGGAAACAGAGTTGGGGGTGGCGGAAATGAAGATGTTGAGGTTCGCTCTCGGAGTGACCAGGTTGGATAAAATTAGAAATGAGCTCATCAGAGGGACAGCCAAGGTTCGATGTTTTGGAGACAAAGTTCGAGAGAGCAGACTTCGATGGTTTGGGCACGTCCAGAGGAGAAATAGTGAGTATATTGGTAGAAGGATGATGAGGATGGAGCTGCCAGGCAAGAGAGCTAGAGGAAGACCAAAGAGAAGGTCGATGGATGTCGTGAGAGAAGACATGAGGGCAGTTGGTGCCATGAGGATGCAGGAGATAGGCTTACGTGGAAAGAGATGACGCGCTGTGGCGATACCTAAAGGGACAAGTCCAAAGGAAAAGAAGAAGAAGATGTTCCGTTCAGTATGTCTAAGATAACATATTGCGTAATTCTCCACCAGAAGATAGCAGTTCAACATATACAAAATAGAACTCCAATAACTCCACATTTAGCTGGGGTGTGAATAATTTGGTGTTTCAATGTAAATGCAAATTTGTACATTAATTACGCATTCAAACCTGAAACAGGCCTCACAACAGGTACATCCAACCTGCAGTGGCTTTCCATCAGATTTCCAAAATAGTGAAACGTGACCTGAGTGATTTGTCCAGGCGTGACCTCCTGAGTTTGACGTTCCTGAAGAGTAGTCGCACAGTTCAGGTCGAGCCCGACTGTCGTGCAGCCGACTCTGGGCACGCACAATGGCGGAAGTCATGGCCCGGACGGTAAAAATAACCAAGGCGGGAGAGTTGACAGTTGTTATCATGCTGACAGGGAGGAGGCTGGACTGTGGGCCTTGGCGAGGACTCGGGAAAGGGGAGGCCGAAGGGGACAGAGTGATGTTATGAGCCAAAACAGTGACTGAGATTCAACATGAAGCAACGGCGGGTTGAAAACACGGAAACGTTTAATGGCCCGTAGGATTCATCCACCGTTTGAAGTGTCTGGAAATCGGGCTCGAGTGGGAAGACTCGGACGGAGGGATCCCTCATCAAACCACTTCTGGTCTCAGTTTCCAGGTTGAGCAGTGACTTTTAGACCACATTTGGTCATCATGGGCAACGCAACAACTTGTATGGCCTGCCGATCAGATACAATTTTAAAAACAACTTGGAGTGAAAAAGATTTGCGCGAGCTGTATGGAGCATCCGGATCTAATGATTCACTGGTAAGAGACCCAGAGGTTCTGCTTCTGTAACGTCGTGCTTTTTTTCACACTAATTTGGTATTTTTCCTGATTCAAAATGGATCTTTTACATGAAAGTGGGCTTTGTCTGTGTGTTGTGACATCTCACGCCAGAGAGACGGCCCTTCTTCCTGCACAGGGGGTGTGGCTTGAACCCGCACGTGATTGGGACTTTCAGTCTGATGTGCTGAGAGTTATCCTGCATATTTTGCATAATATAATTTGTATAATGAAGGCAATGTAAATGTAATTGATGTGAAATACATCACATAAAGCTGAATAAGAACCCAAATTACACTAACCTACAGAAGAAGTAAGTAACAATTCTATATAGTTTTGCACCCAGCTATGGACATGCTTAAGATGAACAAAACTTGAGTCAGAGAATCATGTCATAAAATATAAATATTGTGTCATTTAACTCTGTTTTTCGACTTCACGAAAGGTGGCCTGGCTGCTCCACCAATATTACAGAGCACTAAAGTACGAGATCCGGGGTTGCCACAGAAATTGCACATTGTATTCCTACTTTAATTGGAGCTGGGGGGATTTTCGTAAACCATGTTAGATGTTGTCATATTGAATCAAACGGTCTGACGCTGACACCCGTAATGAAACTCGGAGATGTAGACAATAAACAGGCCTGCGGAAAAATAAAATAATGAAGCAGTTAATATATTTAGATAAAGTAATGTAGCAGTGGGAGAGGAAGAGCAATGTGTTGATAATACTGAAATTGGAATTTATGTTAAGTGAATGTCAGACATGAACAGGTTTGAACATATAAATCATACTGTATGTATTGACTTTCCAAAAATAGAAAATCATTTGGTGTTGAAACCCCAACTGGTCTGGACATTTGTAACTTATGTTACAGCGAGATGGTTGGAAGGACTTCGTGTAGGTTGTCCTGCGGAATATTTCTGGATGGCACACAATCCGGGTCAGAGGATGAGGGTCCCGGCAACCATCTGAACCACGCCGCTCGTCTCCTTCGCAGCCTAGACGATAACGAGGTCAACGTTATAGGAAACCTCAAGGAAATGTGTTCCTGTAAAATGTGTATTGCACAAATTTGCATTACAAAACTTTCAAAGAACTACAAAGTCTTTGCAGTCTTGAAGTGAAGACTGTGTGTGCGTGCGTGTGTCAGCTTGACGTGCAGCTTTCGTGTCTTTTGCAGCAGCAAAAGAGCTATCAAATGGGGATATTCAACAGTCCCTAATAAGCGCTTCGATGTGTTTCCTCCCTCCAGTCGGACAGCAGCACCAGTTTCCTGCGGGCTGCCAGAGCTGGAAACATCGAGAAAGTCCTTGAGTTCTTGAAAAATGGAGTTGACATTAGCGCCTGCAACCAGGTAAGAAACGTCTGGCATGAAAAATTCATGTTTTGGCACGTTGATTATGTGTTGTTTGTAGTACGGACTTATTCTTTAGGAACGGATTTGCTTATTTTAAAAAAATATATTAACATAACAAACAAGCATCCATGCCATGCCATCACAAATTTCTGTTGATGGATAAAGTTGATTTTGTATGTAATGATGATATAAGTCAAATGTGTGAAAGTAAGTTTTCCTCCATAATGACTTGAAATTGAAGTACCGAAACGAATTTGTGAGTGCCAAAGTGCAAAAATGCGTTGATTCTCTGTATCAGTAACTACCGCGTACTTTTACCAGCAAGGCTGCAGGCCCTACAGCTCTGAAGTGTAAATCACCGAAGTTACTACGTTTCCTTTGACTTGTGCGTTTCACAGAATTCGACTTGCCTCAAACTAGGTGGGAGGTTTTCACGTTTTTGCATCGTTGTTTGACTTGGGTGGAGGTCTGCATGATTCAAGGGATTTGTCCCACCCACAGACACACACTGTGCAAATTTCCCACTAATTAATGTTTGAGGCGCAGCACGGCTCGAGTGGTCGTCTCCCGACCTGAACGTCGCTCGTGACCGTGTCGAGGTGCCCTTGAGCAAGCTCCGGTTGCTCCTGATGCTGCGTCATCAGTAGATGATTGAGGAGACCGCACAAAAGTTCCTTCAAGGTAGAAAAGCCCACTTACCGTTGTGAAGCCGTTTTCAGGTGCTTCGGTAAAAAGACTCCATGGAAAAACAATTACAGCACACTTATCATCCTCTTATTTGATTTGATATTTGATTCGATTTTATTTTGTGACGATAAGGTTGTCCTGGCTCATGTAAATGAAATAAAGCTGTGCTACTCTCGGATCAAGGCTGGGATGTTTTTATACACAAAACTGAATTTTACTTACAAACAAAATTAGTGTGACGTGCACCTGATCCCTCGTAAATAAAAAGTTAAAACATTGTTTTGATTTGGAAGGGTAGCGGTGGCCCTTCATCACCTGGCCACTTTAAACTTCTCAATAAATGTGCCCATCCATTTTATTTGTTTCTTCCCTCCCTTTTTTGTGGTAAAATAAACACATTTGGTAGCTTCAGGAAAAATCATGCGACGTCTCCCAGCCAATGAGCAATGAAAAAAAAAGTATATGAAATGGGTATATCATTATGATAAATATGATTGTTATGATTGGCGGCGGCGGCACGGTGGACGACTGGTTAGAGCGTCAGCCTCACAGTTCTGAGGACCGGGGTTCAATCCCCGGCCCCGCCTGTGTGGAGTTTGCATGTTCTCCCCGTGCCTGCGTGGGTTTTCTGCGGGCACTCCGGTTTCCTCCCACATCCCAAAAACATGCATGCTAGGTTCATTGACAACTCTAAATTGCCCGTAGGTGAGAATGTGAGTGCGAATGGTTGTTTGTTTCTATGTGCCCTGCGATTGGCTGGCAACCAGTTCAGGGTGTACCCCGCCTCCTGCCCGATGATAGCTGGGATAGGCTCCAGCACGGCCGCGACTCTAGTGAGGAGAAGCGGCTCAGAAAATGGATGGATGGATGGATGATTGGCGGCACATTGGCAAGCGCAGGGAAGGGAGAACATGCAAACTCCACACAGGAAGGCCAGAGCCCGGAATCGTACCCCCAAATAACTGTGAGACAGATGTGCTAACCACTTGTCTACTGTGCTTCTGATGAATGTAATAATCATAAAAAAATGAGTTATTGAAGTGAAAAAAGCGTATTGAATCTCCAAATATTACGCGAGTCCCATAAAGTCCCGTCGCATCAACAATTCCTGCCCGTAGTACCACTGCCCACCACCCACCGCTCCAATACTCTGAACCATATTTAAATGGGTCGACATTCCCCCAACAGCTGCTCTTTGCCCCCCCCTCCCTCGCATTCCACTGAAGAGCAAGGAAAGAGGAGGGGGCAAAATATTTTCCACCTAAAAGTCACCAACATGATTCACCGTTGTCACAAGGTGGACTCAAGCATTGCACATGTATCTGGTGTGTAAAAGCAAATAGCTGTGTCATTACACCGTTATCTCTTCATAGCGAATATTTTTAGTCTGGGCTCCAATTGGTCAGTTGAGAGGAAATGGCTGCTGCCCACCTCCGACTCTGCTGTTTGTTGTCCCTAGCAGCGTGGCTGTTGTTTGGACCGAGCGTGCTCATTCATGCGCGCGCGCACACACACAGGCTCGCACGCACGCACATAGACGTACAGAGTCCACCTTGCTCTCTGCAACAGGAGACCCCTGCCCTTTATCATATCTGTCATGTGTCAGATGATCATATTTGAGCCCTTGTCCGCTGACCAAAAATGTGCGTGACATTATTTATTTATAACCCGGTGTGTGTGCGCGTCTGTGTGCATGTGTGTGCAGGTGTATAAGGTAAGGGTAACATTTTATAAAACAATAGAAAGATTTCAAAAATGGTGTGAAAAAAATATATTACACTGCCAATTTTTACCCCGGTGAGATGTATGAATGTTAGTTTGTTAACATGATTGCAAATAAAGATTGTTTGAAAACTATTTCTTTGAATTTATAAAATGTATGTATTATATTCTGTTAATTATAACATCATATAGATTCTGCTCTAGTTGGAAGATAAAAAAAAAAAAAAAAAAAAAAGGTCACCTTGTTCCTGCCGCTTTCTTTCTCTGATATTGTAGTATTGCTTTGCTGTGAGACAAAACAAGATGTCTGCATCCTGGGTGGGGCGGTGGCGAGTTGCATAAGACAGAAGATAACTGCCTGTTCATGTTCGTATATATGACCTAGCTTAAGAAAAAATAGTGAATCACATCTTAGCAGCCGTCAAGCTGGTTGTGTTCAAACTGTCTCGTTGCATGCACGTTTGTATTCAATTCGATCTCGTTATTCTCAAAGTGCATTAAGTTTTTCAAGTGAGGTGCCGCCGCTTATTCGATTACTTGGTTTACGAGCAAGATTCAGATACGCCACCGCTCAAGTGAAGTGGAATGAAAAAGAGACTCACAATGCACTCTTCACTTTTAGCCGGTTTTTTTTCTTTTCTGTACAGTACAAGCAGTCAAATAAACAAATACAGAATGAGAACACTTGCAAGCAGCAGCAGTAGGCCAAAACTCTCGTCCAGAGGCTCACAGAGACGCGTTATTAGGAATCCCACTCATGTGCTACATAGGACACGCCCTGCTGTAATATGATTGGCTGCAGGACACGTACCGCTGCGCTATGATTGGCTGCTGTATCCTGGTAGGAAACGCCCTACTCCTTCCAGACGGGAAAAGATGCGACTTCAGTAGGGGGGGGGGGGGGGTTATTATGAATCCCACTAACCCTAAGCCATCGTCACCCACCCTAACCCTATCCCTAACCCTAACTAACTTGATTGTTTGTATTTTGGGCAAATCTGACACAAATTTGGAACGGTCATCTGCCCTGCCGCGATGAAGGACCCAATCATATTGCAGCGGAGGCGTGTCCTGCTTTGAACACGAGTGGGAGTCCTAATAACGTCACAGAGACTCGCCAGCCATGTTCCCCATGTCACCCACTAGGCCACGCCCCCTTTGAAGACACACACCTCAGGCGCGTACTTGCAGTTGGGACTTCCGGCTGGTCCCAACGTGCAGTGATTACACTTTATAAACTACTTTATTTCTTCGCATTGTTTTATGTTTTGTCATGTTTTATACAATGCACTTGTCCACTGTAAATGACAGCTTTACAGTTGCCATGTATGGTTTGCAGCCAGTGTGTGGTACGGACACATGGTGGTATCAGTCGTAGGAAAGGCCATTACAGCCACCTAGCGAGTCCACCTGTTCTTCTTGTTCCTAAGTCGAAAAAAGGAGGGCTCTATTGGGGGTGCGGGATTCATTTAATCAAGTGGACTCCCTTCATTTGGGGCGAAGTGTCTATTAGAGCAGAGGCTACACGCCTGGGAACTGCAGTGGTTTGAACACTTTTGATTGCTTTTAGCACAGCACGATGCTGTGTGACTTAGAGACACGTCACCACACGTGATTTCGCAAGCAGGAGACCCACGCGAGCGCCGCCTTAGGGTAAAAGATTGGGTTACCCGTGATTAGCAGAGATATTTTTGCTCCAAAGGAAATGAGCAGATCCAAATCATGCCTGCCGAAAAGCACTCAATACAATTACAGAGCCATTATCCGCAGCGGTCAGCTGAGTCAGGATGTTATATAACCAAAGCCTGTAATGCACTTCATGTCGCTGAATGATGGGAGTTTATCACTGCATATGTTCCTCTCCAGACAGGATGAATTAGTATTCATCTGCCAACATGAGCGGGTGCATACATTCAGCAAGAGCCAGGAAACGTGGCAGTAGCGGATTCTTAGAGATGGTATAACGTCAGACGTTCAATTAGAAGTGAATCCGGAGATCTTGGAAAGCAGCGACGAGATCAAATGCGGCGCCAAAAGCCAAAGGCTGCCAAAGTTAGTTTGGAGTCGGCGATACTGCTCCCGACTGTCAAAACAACAAAATAGCTGTTATGTTTGTTGACAGACTATATAGTTCTGTAAATACAAAGGAATTTGTGTGTGCGTTTGTGCCTTCCATTTCGTGCTCACTTGGCCACAATTAAAAAGGCCATACCTCCCCTCTAATCCGCCCAAATGTTAATCCCCTGTGAGTGATATTACTCTTAAACCTGCGCGTGTGTGCCTACATTATTTCCTCTACCGCACTTGCTTATTATTGAAGTTGACGGGATGCTTTGGACTCCGTAGTACATTTGTTGGCATGTGTGATCAGGTTACACGGACATTACATTTAATCTCACTCGGCTGGAGTTCGCTTAAATTTTGTCGATTTACTAGCCGCGTGTCCATTAGCTAAATGAAGCTTTTAGTTACAGCACAGAGGGAAAAAGAGATTTAGTGTGCGTGCGTCTGTGTCTTTATGCGTGTGGGCTTTTGTCTTTCAGTTTTTGGGTGACACAAAACTTGACGTCCCACTTTTTGTTATGTGGCCATTTTGACCGGTCCACAAAAGAACTGAAGACCACTGCAGATTTTGTTTTCTACTGAATTTGTGGACTAATGTCTACATTCAGGAGTCCATTTTTAAGATCATCGAACAAATGTAAATACCTCAGAAAGATAAGCAAAGTAAACATAAAATGCAGTTTTTAAATGGTGATTTAATTTATAAAGGGAAAAAAAACAATTCAAAAGCTACCTGGCCCTGTGTGAAAAAGTCATTTTCACCTATGTCAAATCATGAATTAACCGCGGATAATCAAATGTTTTGGGTTCATTTTCACTGATCACATCAAGAAATCACTCAAATAGAACATGTGTGACAAAATCAAGTCGGCCAGAAGAAACATGAATTCTTCTCTTTGCCGGAAAATCCCGAAGGAGAATATTTAGCCATCAGTTTGTGACCTGAAACTGAAGCGCACTTGGGGTCAGCAGTCGGACAACGAACCAAACAAAACACACCAGCCAGTCAATTTCTGAATGGCTTCAAATAGATAGATAGCGAGAGAGAGATAGAGAGATAGAGATAGATAGATAAATAAAATAGATAGAAATACTTCTGCAAGGAAGTGGGCCCAAATATCTCCACAGAGATTCATTGATAGTGATAGAAAATGCTTGAAGGTAGATTTGAATTGTTGTTTTTTTTTTTTGTCCTTAATAGATAAAACCACCATTTAAAAACTAATTTTTTTTTACTCATGTTATCCTTGATCGATATTTACATTTGTTTGATGATCTTAAGCATTAAGCGGGTAGTGTCCCGAAATGCATGTGTGCATTCATGCGAGGGATTTGCTCGTGTCCTTTTGATGACAAGCTTAAACCTGCGCGGCTGCATGCACGTTCAAATGTGCAAAAAGGATCATCATTTGGAAGCTGCTTCAGTTTTGCCTTTTGGCACTGCAGCGGCAAAAATAGCGCTGACTCACGAGGCTGTGCGATTTATAATTCATTGATGGGACGGCATTAGAGCACTGGCGCTGTCACCGCACGAACGTATGATGAGCTCAGCGTAACAGCACCAACCTGATCGGAGCAATGAGGATTATGATGTCATACTGTGCATTACGCAATACGCTCGCTCACCACATCATTAGGTACACCTGCGCACTCTACCTTTGCAAAGATTATAATTATAATAATGATAATAATAGTTACCAGGTGTACCTAATGGATCGTCAAATCCATCCATCCATTTTGTATTACGCTTATCCTGTTCCTGTACTTGAACTCCTCCACTCGGGGCAGGATCTCATCCCCGACCCGGAGACGGCACGCCACCGTTTTCCGACTGAGGACCACCGTCTCAGATTTGGAGGTGCCGATTCTCATCCCAGCCGCTTCACGCTCTGCTGCGAAGCGCTCCAGTGAGAGTTGGAGGTCACGGCTTGATGAAGCCAACAGAACCACATCATCTGCAATACTGAGACCACCAAACCGGACCCCCTCCTCGCCTCGGCCGCGCCGAGAAATTCTGTCCATAAAAGTTATGAACAGAATCGGTGACAAAGGGCAGGCTTGGCGGAGTCCAACCCTCACCGGAAATGAATCCGACTTACTGCCGGCAATGCGGACCAAACTCTAACTCCGGTCGTACAGGCACCGAACCGCCCGTATCAGGGGGTCCAATACAGCAAAAACTCGGGCATGGGAGGAGTTCCGTGAGGCTAAATGTACATGTATTGTAAAAAAAATATATATATATATATTGTTGTGATGTGCAAATTATACTGTGTGGCATTATTAGGGCCACTTTGAAATGACAAAAAAAGTTTCTCACTCACATTCACACCTTTGGGCAATTTAGTGTCTTCAATTCACCTAAACTGCATGTGAAAGCCACGTTTGACTAATTTAAAAAAAAACGATTTTCTTTAAAAAAAAAATATAATAATAATAATAAAAAAATCCTGAGTTATGTATTTGCTCACCCTTGTTTTTGTTTTTTGTTTTTAATCGTTTGAGTGTTTTTGTACAAACATGATGCGACCTTCCTCACTGATGCCCCCTGTGATCGGCACAGCTCGCTCCCTGACGAATGCCCTCTTTTCTTTTTGAAAGGATGACATGTCAGTTGCCCTTAAATATGAGTAGCCATTTTTATGTACTTGGGTGTCCTGCTTACCCTCTGTGACTGTGCAGAAAGAGGGCAGTAACATGACACCCCTTATGGCATTTAGGCACTCAAGTCTTACCCCCGTGCATGTGCACGCGTCCAGATTTATTTATTTTGTGTGTGCGCGCCTGTGTGTGTGTACGTGCACAAGTGAGGAAAGGGTGCGCCGGTAGCGGACGTGTTAGCAACATCGCAGCTTCTCGTTGACGGCAGTGCCAGGCTAATCTTCTGAGCCGGCAGGCGCGGGGGAACAGGAGGACACGCCTGCAACTTTGGACCTAAACCTCAGGACCATTGGTGATAGTTTGGTGTGCCATCTCCATCATCCGGCAACACAGTTTAAGAAACCACAAGAAGAAATTGTGGCAAGAACTGAAAGATAAAGAGACATTGGTTTGACAACAGGTGGCAAGTAGAAACAAGACTACATTGAACTACTTTTGCAGCCAGAAGAAAATAGTGCACAATGGAAGATGAGGTGAATATGCTATTTTTTGAAAATGCCCTTCTGTACTGAGTGCCATGTTTTAAGTGGAAGTAAGCTGTCTCTCTTGTTTCATGTCTCCTGAGTCCACAAACGTTTGTAGAGGGGTGTGCTATGAGCCAACGAGGAAACTTTCATATTGGGATGTGGGTCCGCGATTGTATTGATTTTTTTTTTGATAATCATGACCTCCGCCAGCTACAAATCCAAGGTTTCCTTTTACGATTGTCTTTGTTAGCAGCCAGCTATTACCACTACTACTTGGACCACTACTATTACTCAGATAATCCACATTTTCTGGTGTGGATCCAGGATTTCTTTTCAAGCAACGATCCATACTCCGCAGAAGACGGTGAATATTACCACCACCTACAGGACACGTGTTCAGCCTTGGTGGAGTGCTGAGCTCTGCTGTATGATCCTGGTGTTGTTTAGGAATTATCAACAAAATACGATTCATAATTCATTTTCTGTCACTGCGAGAAACTGGATTGAAATGCGTTGGATGTTTTGCGTGTCCGTCACTCTATGTCAAGTTGACTCATCTCCATACATGAAATCCGGAGGAGCTACAGGATCTGTATACTGTTTATAAATGCCACATATATGCTACTTTCACGGTATTGAATGTGTGTTTGTCATCCTCGTAGAATGGTTTGAACGCCTTGCATTTGGCGGCCAAAGAGGGACACCAGGATCTAGTTGACGAACTGCTGGAGAGAGGAGCACCTGTTGACTCATCCACTAAGGTATACTGTCATAAAGATACTGTACGGACGCCAATATACAAAGTTGCAGTAGCTATACTGTATAGTGATAACCTGTGATGCTAAGTTATCTTTTTTTGTGGCTCTAAGGCAATCGACTACGGATAATTTCAATTCACTAGAAAGAGTAAACATAAAAATGTGTGTGTGTGTGTGTGTGTGCGTTGTTGTTGGGTGTCACATTGGACTTGCGACAGAAGTGAATGTCAGAATCAGCTGTTTGTTATTCGACTCTGTCCGCGCCTCATGCGGCGCTCTTCGCAGCCAGCGGGGAAGCCGTCGCTCGTGTCCTTTCGTGACACCAGCGTGGCCTTTGACATTAGCTTTTCAGGAACCTTTCACATCCCCAAAATAAAAGCATCAATCATTGTAACGTTCCTTTCCTTTCGGTCGACAACATTAATACGAGAGATTTACGTCTCATTGAGCAACCATTAGGTCACATACTCACACTTACACACTGGCTAAGTCACCAAATGGACTTAACTAAGTAAGCAAGAGCTTTACATTGTATATCGTGCACCAGAATTCATATATGTTTCACCTTAAATGATATATTGGCACGTATCTAATTGTTTAATCTTTATAACCAGTGCAGGCGATGTATCATTTTAACATTCTTAACTGTCTGTAATATGAAGTTGGACCAGAGTTGCGCAAACTTTTGTGATCAAGGGCCACACTTGAGTTTTAAAATTGACAGATTCATTTGGAGATGAGGTTTAAAAAAGTTCAAATGTGTATATAAAATAGTTGAGTTTGTAAACTGTAGATATTATTTCGAGTTGATTTGATTAAAATCAAAAAATTAGTTTATAGTTTATTTTGTGATCTTTTTTGTTTTGTTTTTTGCAATGAATCAATTGAATGAGATAAATGAATACCACATAAATAAAACATGAATATGTCAATTTTAATTGACCAATTTTAGCTAGAAATGAATTGAACACGTATTATTGCAATCGTCATCATGCAAATCCTCGGTGGGCCGGATTAAAGAAGGGAGCGGGCTTTATGGGGCCCTCGGGCCGTGCCTTGTCCCCCCCCCCCCGGATTAAACGAATCAAGCGCACGCCTTTGTGACTTTTGAGGCATTGTGCTGTTCATTTTTTTTCAGCTGGCAACTACTTATTTAATGTAAAAGGATGCAGTGGGGTGTGTCTAGTTTTGAAACTTCAAAACAATCCTAATGTGAGAAGATATATACTGTGAAAAAGTGCTTCGAAAGAAGCCCGTGAATGCATTGTGTATGCAACCCACTTGACCGCTTCTTCACGCCACAGAAAGGAAACACTGCCCTTCACATTGCCTCGCTGGCCGGGCAAAGAGAGGTGGTCCGCCTCCTGGTGAAGAGAGGAGCTGACGTCAACTCGCAGTCTCAGGTCAGGCGTCTTCGCTTGATGACGAAGTTACTCGATCCATTGCAACGCAAACGGCGACATTTGTGAGTGAGCTGAGTGCGTGTGCTGTCGCCACACAGAATGGCTTCACTCCGCTCTACATGGCCGCACAGGAGAATCACTTGGAGGTTGTAAGATACTTGTTGGAAAATGACGGAAACCAGAGTATTGCAACAGAGGTAACTTTGGAGAAATGAATCAATATTGCAAAAACCTCATACAGCGGTCGTGGGCGGGCGTTATTTACTCACCTCCTGAGAGTGCCAGATGACCTTTGCAGGGTTGAGACGTTTTTTATTTTTTTTTGTATAAATCCATTTTGATGATGTATCATAATATTAAATAAACACAATAGACATGATATTATATCAAGGTATTGAAACTGCAATACATAAATGATGGAATATAAACGTACTATGTGTAGATTATGAATGTAATAACTATACGTAATTGTTGACGACGACATGTTGAAATGTTTTGCACTTTCTCAGTAATGTTCGCCATAAACTTCCCAGCTTTCCCGATGCCTTGTATGCTCTGCAGGCTGTTTTTGTTGTGGTAAAGACGTTTACTGTTACGGTATCTGGCATAGTAAATGTACTGACAGCAACCAAGGGGAACTAATGAGGTGCCAGTTTGGGTTATTTATTCGGACGTTGGGGCACACTGTTTTTTTGTCTTCCATGCGCATCCCAATTTGCTTCTACGTTACATGTCCACCTCCCTCTTGTGTGTGCGCCCGAAAGGACGGCTTCACCCCACTCGCCATCGCGCTCCAGCAGGGTCACAACGCGGTGGTGTCCCTGCTGCTGGAGCACGACACCAAAGGCAAAGTGCGTCTGCCCGCCTTGCACATCGCCGCCCGCAAGGACGACACCAAGTCAGCCGCGCTGCTGCTCCAGAACGACCACAACGCCGACGTCCAGTCCAAGGTGAGCAGGCGCCGCGCTGTCGGCTTCACGGCGAGACGCGGACAGTGTAGGTCAGGGGTCAACGACCTCTTTGAAACTGAGCACTTGGTTCTCGGGTACCGACGAATGCAAAGGACTACCAGTTTGAGACACACTTCGGAATAACGCATTTGCTTGAATTTTTATGTTACAATTAATCATTAATGATATCCATCTTTGTGAAGTCACTTATCATGTTCATGATTTCTCACAATACTTACTCACAAAGATTTAACAAGGTAGAAAAAAACATATATCAACATCCAGCACTTTATTTCGATAAATCTCTGCAAAAACCAAAACATACAAAGCAGCTTTTGAGGTGGATCCAAATAAATTGACATCGAATCTAAGCAGGAAGAAAAGTTGCCAGTTGGGCCGTGACAAGTAGTAAAAAATAAAAGTATAATTATATACTCTGGCATATGAAGTTACAGTATATACATGGATGCAGCGGATCATTTATTGATCCAGTGAAGCCAAGGTACCTTGGATCAAACGTTCAAGTACTTTTGAAGTCACATGAATGCGTCAACATTTTGGGATGAAAATAGTTGTCCCCAGGTCAGGAGGACGCTATTTTTGAAAGGATATCTGATCGAAGATAACTAAAGTCAAATGTTGAATGAGGAGGAAACCAAAGAAGGAATCCAGTTGATTTCCTTTTCCCATCCATTTCCCTTTTCAAAAGTGCGTTACCAATGGCTTCCTTGTCTTTTCCTCGGTGCGACTGTTGACTTACCTTGTTTGTCGTGTGGCGGTGCGAGGCCTTTCCTGACCAACCCAACGCCCTATCCTCCCGTTTCTCTCTGCCTACTAACCAGATGATGGTCAATAGAACTACCGAGGTACATTAACCGACTCATCGCCGCCCGATCTCAGTCATTTCTGTGCCCTTTGACCATCTCTTCAAGCTTTGTTGTTTTTAGCTTTCCCCTTTTCAGGACTTTGTAGTCATGCATGCTAAATTGACCAATACAAGTGCATGTAACATACACCCCAGCATGGCTCACACTCTTTTCTGTATAGATGCGAGGTTTATCGCCACATGTGATCTGGTTTACTCTTCGAGCACGTGGATTTGAAATTATGCTCCGTTTCTATTAGTCGTTATTTCTCCAAAAAGCAGCTCACATGTTATTCTTATTTCGTTACTGCTCTTTTTCTCTCCATCACCTGCGGCATGCGTACGCCTAAGCGCGATGATATCTGAATGTCTTTTACGATCTTTCCGTTAACTCTGTTTCTTAATCAAATTGCACCATGTCTATCAGAATGGGAAGGTAAGGAGTGAACACACCTGCGACTGACTGTACAGCAGATTTGCTTGTAGTTTAGCGCTTATATCGATCAGCGTCCATTTGTCTGTGGGCAGATTCACATAGAGTAGAGGCTTTGTGCGTGCACTTTGCTGTTGTCTCTTTTTTCACCAGTATGGCAGTAAAGAAAGCGTTGTTGCATGCATTGTTCAGGGCATGCCTATTTTTTTTAGGTTGTTTTCTTCTGTCAATGTGTGTGTATGTGTGTGT
The DNA here is from genome assembly GCF_024500385.1 of Phyllopteryx taeniolatus. Lineage (NCBI taxonomy): Eukaryota > Metazoa > Chordata > Actinopteri > Syngnathiformes > Syngnathidae > Phyllopteryx > Phyllopteryx taeniolatus. The sequence goes on along the minus strand of NC_084505.1, from coordinate 28,374,927 downwards.
GTGTGTGTGTGTTTTTTTTTTTTTTTTTTTTTGTTTTTTTTTGCATGCTGCCTTATGGTAATGCCACAACAGTAGAATGAGGTGTCTGTTCTTCACCAGCTTTCTTTCTTTTGCAAGTGTTCTCCTTTTTTCACCTGCTGTTTCCGCCATTACTCCCTCTCCTCTCCTCTCCTCTCCTCTCCTCTCCTCTCCTCTCCTCTCCTCTCCTCTCCTCTCCTCTCCTCTCCTCTCCTCTCCTCTCCTCTCCTCTCCTCTCCTCTCCTCTCCTCTCCTCTCCTCTCCTCTCTTCTCCTCTCCTCTCCTCTCCCCCCCTCGCCCCCTCGCCCCCTGTCTCAAACAGAGTGGTTTCACCCCTCTGCACATCGCCGCTCACTACGGCAACGTGAATGTCTCCACCCTGTTGCTGAACAGAGGAGCCGCTGTGGACTTCACAGCCAGGGTAGACGCCCTATTCGACTTTCTCTAATCACATCAAGACACTCGCTTGTGTGTGTTTTCACTCAGTAGCTGAAGCCCTTCTACTTCAATTTACAATCAAGATACTGACATTCTCTTTAATTTAATGTTTTCGCCTGTAGTCCAGTATCATAAGTGAGGCTAATGACAAAAAATTTTTCCCTTCAATATGGAATTTGATGTCTAAATCCTACACATAAGATTCATATTTTTTTTATTCTAATAATGACTGAGACCAATTACACTACCTCTGTGTTCTCTCCCCTCCTTTTTTTCACATTTTTCCATTTACCGTACAGTAATTGTCACCAGTCTATTGCTTGTTGATGCTTTCATCACAAAAGAGCTTGTTATGACTTCCTATTACAGTATGCAAATTGTTTTTATGATACGATATTTTAAACCATCAATCTGGGTAACCCATACAGCAACACAGTGCTCGAGAGTCATTGCGTTTCTGTAATCTTACAATAACAATGTTTCTATCCCTCCCGATGTTTTCTCATCTGTGCTGTCAGAACGGAATAACGCCTCTGCATGTGGCCTCAAAGAGAGGCAACACCAACATGGTGGTCCTGCTGTTGGACCGAGGAGCTCAGATCGACGCAAAAACAAGAGTAAGTCGGCACGCTCGCTTTTGCAAAAGAAGTCGACGTACAGCCATTCATCTCTGCTCCAACGTTTCCCAACCTTTGATGAGGCAAGCACATATTTCTACGGAAAACTCTCACGGCACGCCCCCAAACAAAGGTGTAATAACAAAATTAGATGTACAGGTATACTGAAAAAAAATGCTGATCTCATCTCAATTTATTCACAAATGTACTGACTGAATGGGAAATCTGGGCCTGTTTAGTTGCGCGCAAAGCTATTATTCTCTTGTATGAACGGCAGCAGGCGGATACACAGGCTAATTGGCCCTTCTGCCGTCGAGTGGAGCATTTCGTTCTTTTGCCTGCCACTATACATCGCTGGCATAGAGAGATGGAGTCAATAAATAAGCATTTTCGCACCAATTAAGCAAAACTGGATAATTTACTGACCATCCCTCACGGCACCTTAATTTGTGGTGATTGGGAATCACTGCTGTAAACAAGTCGACCATCTTGACTCACTTCAACTTAATCCTCCTAGGATGGGCTAACTCCTCTACACTGTGCGGCCAGGAGTGGACATGATGCAGCAGTGGAGCTGCTGCTGGAGAAAGGTGCACCTATTTTGGCCAGAACGAAGGTAATACTGCATGTACTCCACTAATATGCTCAGCTGCAACTAACTAACCCAATCATAGGCGTGCTAGCCATTATTAGGTGTATTTGCTCAAGCCAATAGGATCCTATCCATGAGCTGTAGCTAAATAAACACTCAGGAAGTTACAAATGACTCTCATTTAACATGTTTGATTGTGATTGGCTAATTCTAAACACAATCACATCACGCAGTTATGAGGGTGTGCACACATGTGCAACCACATTATTTCAGTTGTTTATTTTTGTATTGTTTTAGGGGGGGGGGGAGTTTTGAAATGATTTATCTTGGTCTCATTTGTTTTAGATAAACAAAACCTGGCATTTAACGGGGTGTGTAGACCTTTTATATCCACCGTATGTCCTGCAGGTGACAGTAATGCATGCCTCTTCCATGGATTAGATTAGATTATTCCCAATAAACATAAATGGTCCATGTCAATCCCATATTTTGTATTGAGTAATTTTTTGAGTTATGCTGGTAAGAAACTGTGTTGGGAAGTTTGCAAAAGTAACACACCGCCGTAACACACTACTGCAGGCATACTGTAACGGCAAAAAAAGACGATGGCTTTTAAATTTATGAGATGGCCATATTCTCATTATGTTCGGTAAACCAGAGTGTAACCTTATAGCGACAAGAAACGGCAAAAAAGAGATTCAGATCTATTTCATATATCTCTAAGTGTACCTTCTGAAATGTAATGCTACAGAAAATGACCAAGGGAACATCGTGAGTAATGAATTAACGTTGAAAGTAAGCTACGTAAAGAAACACTCTTCCAGATCCTAAATCAATCCTCTCATCATATTGTGTGTACTGTAAGTGTAAGTGTAAGTGGCGAGCGTAGAAGAGAAGATGACGCGATACGTGTTCCTCGGTTCGTTACGCGCAGAACGGACTGTCGCCGCTGCACATGTCAGCCCAGGGCGACCACGTGGAGTGTGTGAAGCTGCTGCTGCAGGACAAGGCCCCCGTCGATGATGTCACACTGGACTACCTCACAGCGCTGCACGTGGCGGCTCACTGTGGCCACTACCGGGTCACCAAGCTGCTGCTGGACAAGAAGGCCAATCCCAATGCCAGAGCGCTCGTATGCATGCATACATATTGGACAGAACATGACAAAAGTGACATATGCGTTTGAAATACGTCTTTGTCTCTCCACTAGAACGGATTCACTCCCCTACACATCGCTTGTAAAAAGAACAGGGTGAAGGTGATGGAATTGTTGGTGAAATATGGAGCATCCATCCAGGCCATTACTGAGGTGAAAGACTTACTGAAGAATGCCTCAGATGAATTTTGTCACGTCAATACTTGATGCTAAATGACCATGATATTATAACGGTCTTTGCTGTGTTGTGATTTTTAGTCTGGCTTGACTCCCATCCATGTCGCTGCCTTCATGGGCCACCTCAACATCGTTCTACTTCTGCTGCAGAACGGAGCCTCGCCTGATGTCTGCAACATTGTACGTTGGAGACCTGTTGCCGAGCGTTGAGACACACCTCTTCATCAATGAAATATCAATCAAATCAAATCAGGGGTTGCGCTGGATTAGTGAATTAGTGCTCCCTGATTCTTACAACACAATTGTTCTGCCTCGCATAATGAGGTTCTGTCTTTGCTCCAAAGCGCGGCGAGACAGCTCTTCACATGGCGGCGCGAGCAGGCCAGATGGAGGTGGTGCGCTGTTTGCTGAGGAACGGCGCGCTGGTGGACGCCATGGCCAGGGTGAGTCAGCACTGTCATTCGGTACACCCGCGCAATCGAATGAGGATCTCATTAGATTGTGGGGGTGTATCTAATGTTGTGGTGAGCGTACAGCCCATACCGGTCTCACAATGTCTGCTTCTAGATTTTACTGCCGCCTTGCTTATCTGTTGTCCTGCAATCACAGGAGGACCAGACTCCCCTCCACATCTCATCCCGTTTAGGGAAAACTGACATTGTGCAGCTGCTCCTCCAGCACATGGCCCACCCGGATGCCGCCACCGTCAACGGTTACACCCCCCTCCACATTTCAGCCCGAGAGGGCCAAGTGGAGACAGCCGCCGTGCTCCTGGAGGCCGGAGCGTCGCACTCCATGGCCACCAAGGTGAGTGCAAGAACCGGGGTTATAATACACGGCTAAGAATAACTTCTGATCACTTGGATTGATTTTTTTACGATCTGCTACAGAAAGGATTTACTCCATTACATGTAGCTGCTAAGTACGGAAGCCTTGATGTAGCAAAACTACTACTTCAACGCAAAGCTCTCCCTGATGATGCAGGCAAGGTAAGATTTTTTTTAGGGGCATTTTTACTTCTTTTATACAAAGACACAAACTGCAATTACATCATCTCGATGTTAGTAATGTACAGTATATCATTTCTAACCTGTAAGTGTTTATTAAAAGAAGATTTGAGGTTTACACTTATGGGTGATTTCATTAAGTACACCGATAGAAGTACAAGAGCTGTATTACTTAAGAGCTGTAGTACTGTGTTGTTACTGCCTACAAAGCTACTAATGCTCATTTTAGTGAACTTATTCAGCAATATGATAACATAACAAACCGCTGTCAATATGATGCAGGGTAGTTCTGCAGTTCTATTAGTGTTCATTATCCATAACCCTAATTGGATAAATCAAGTACGTTAAATGGCGTCGGGCCGAAACCTCCAATGCCAAAATTTGGGAAATGTCATATTCTTTTCACAAATCTATACAATGGGTCTGTCCCCATGTGTTATTTTTACAAATTGTTGAGTAAAGTGTTGACAATGGCTTGCTCTCTTTGACGATGCAATGTTAATGGCATTTATATATATACAGGGTGATTGAAAAGTAACTCCCTATTTTAAAACACTTATAATTTAGTCATATGTTGTAATATTTTTTCTCAATTTTTTGTGCATGTTCCATGATTAAAGGAGCAAATATATTCTACCAAACCAATGACTTTGGAAGAACTTAAAGGGCGAATACGAGAAGTTATGTCTTCCATCCTACAAGAGTTCCTTGTGGAATCAGTTAATGCGGTTCCCAGGTGGCGTGAGAAACTGGTGACTAATGCTGGCGCCCAAATCCAATTTGAAATAAAACTCCATGCAATACACTTTCTTCTCATGTTCATTTCTTGTAAGAATTAGAGTTCAGAAATAAATTACTTAAAGTCCTTAAAAATAGCGAGTTACTTTTCAATCACTTGGTGTGTATATATATATCCATCCATCCATTTTCTGACTCCGGTCGTACAGGGACCGAACAGCCCGTATCAGGGGTTTCGGTACCACATACTCCCGAAGCACCCACCACAGGACTCCCAGAGGGACACGGTCGAACGCCTTCTCCAAGTCCACAAAACACATGTAGACTGGTTCGGCGAACTCCAATGCACCCTCGAGGACCCTGCCGAGGGTGTAGAACTGGTCCACTGTTCCACGGCCAAGATGAAAACCACACTGCTCCTCCTGAATCTGATAGGATAGGAGAGCCTGCCTCAAAGAACCCAGACTCTGCTTCCTCATGGGAAGGCATGTCGGCGGAATTGAGGAGGTCTTCGAAGTGTTCTCCCCATCGACTCACAACGTTCCGAAGCGAGGTCAGCAGCGCCCAATCCCCAATATACACAGTGTTGATGGTGCACTGCTTCCCCCTCCTGAGACGCCGGAAGGTGGACCAGAATTTACTTGAAGCCGTCCGGAAGTCTTTCTCCATGGCCTCACCGAACTCCTCCCATACCCGAGTTTTTGCTTAAGCGACAACCAAAGCAGCATTTCGCTTGGCCAGCCGGTACCCAATCACGCCCTCACTGTCATTGCCCACGTGAGCATTGAAGTCCCCCACCAGAACGATGGAGTCCCCAACGGGAGCGCTCTCCAGCACCCCCTCCAAGGACTCCAAGAAGGGTGGCTACTCTGAACTGCTGTTTGGTGCATAGGCACAAACAACAGTCAGGACCCGTCCCCTGGCCGAGGGAGGCTACCCTCTCATCCACCGGGGTGAACCCTAACGTACAGGTGCCGAGCCGGGGGGCAATAAGTATACCCACACCTGCTTGGCGCCTCTCACCGTGGGCAACTCCAGAGTGGAAGAGAGTCCAACGCCTCTCGAGAGGACTGGTACCAGAGCCCAAGCTGTGTGTGGAGGCGAGTTTGACTATATCTAGTCGGAACTTCTCGACCTCGCACACCAGCTCGGGCTCCTTCGCCGCCAGAGAGGTGACATTCCACGTCACCTCGAACCTGTTTGCCATGGGTGACCCAACCAGGGGCGTGAAACCCCTAACAACGTAGCTCCTAAGATCATTGGGACACACAAACTCCTCCACCACGATATACATATTTAAAAAACAAAGGGTCAAAACACACCTCAATTGCTTTGCTGTAAAAGATAAGGCAAATATACAGAAGAAACAATCAAGATTGTTTTTATTGTTATTATTAATGAATTTTTAACTTTGCAAAGGCATCATTTTTTGATCAAACTATTGTATTGGATTCTCATTAGGTTGTGCAGATGTAGCTGATGCAGTTGCTCAATGTATATGTCCAAGCAAAGGTAGACATAAAGAGGTGTTCCCTCAATTGTGTAACAACATTTCTGCTGGCACAGAATGGACTAACGCCGCTCCATGTAGCAGCTCATTATGACAACCAGGAGGTGGCGCTCCTGCTGCTGGACAAAGAGGCCTCACCCCATGCTACTGCAAAGGTGAGGACTATGTCTTAAAGTGTCATCGTAGTGATGTACGGCTCAACCTTTTTCGCCATCTTAAGCCGCAGTTTTTATTGCAAAGTTGCAGAGGGTTCTGCTTCACTCACAAAGAAGAATTCATGTTGTTGCTGTTCTCTTTTCTTTGTACAGAATGGCTACACTCCTCTTCACATCGCGGCCAAAAAGAACCAGACCAACATTGCGCGAGCGCTGCTGCAGTATGGCGCAGAGACCAATGTTCTGACCAAGCAGGGCGTCAGTCCTCTTCACCTGGCTGCACAGGAGGGACACGCTGAGATGGCCAGCTTGTTACTGGCCAAGGGAGCTCACGTCAACGCGGCAACCAAGGTCCAACAAATATTTTTGTGTGGCTGCTCAGAGAGTCAAGCTTGCATATTTGTCTTCCTAAATGCATATTATATTGAGGTTTCTCTGTAAGTATATCAAACGCGATAATGATCCAGAAAATGATGCCGCATGGCTGGAAGTTCAAAGCACTTGAAAAGTGTCCAATCACATTGCTCTGAGGTCATCCATACACCACAAGAGCCTCTAGGCTGCATATTTGTTGCCATGAATAAAAATGTGCTCCATTTACTGATTACGTGGTGCCCATAAAATAGCCACTGCGTGTGTAATGAACCAGTCGTTGCTTTTAATGGCGACCTACGGTGGCTTTTTGTGTTCCAGAGTGGGCTGACTCCTCTGCATCTCACAGCACAAGAGGACAGGGTCAGTGCTGCAGAGGTGTTAGCCAAACATGATGCCAACCTGGACCAGCAAACTAAGGTAAACACACAAAACACAAAAATCAATTACTCAGCATGGGTTTTTGATAAATGTGTTAATTATTAATAGCTATATAAATATAAATTACCCGTAGCATTGTTTACCATACCAGTCTTATACTTAGTTAAATGGGACACATTATGGGAAATGTACTTTTTAATATTTGTTTGCAAATAGCTGCGTCTCCGGGGTGCCTGCCCACCCTTCAAGTGTGAAATTAAACAACCAAGCAAATCTTGTTATCTGTCGCCTGCTGAAAATGGCGCTTAACCGATCCGCACTTACGCCCCACTGTTACAAAACACGAGACCCAATTAACAGCATAACCACCCCCGCATGGAGATTCTCAGCCAATGACCTGAGCGGTTAGGCTGCCTGAAGTTCCAGAGCAAAAGACCCACTTTGGACACACGTTCCCGAAGCAAAATCATGTCAAAGCCGCCTGTGAGTTCGGGGCATTTGCGCCACACAGTCACAATAATTGACAAGTGTTTTTCGGTGACCTGGTGACGAAAGGGTGCCTCCACCAGCCACAGTGCATTCGAATCTCTGCAGGCCCTCATGTTAAGTGTGTGTGTGTGTGTGTCGGGGAGACATACGGTCAAACAAGCGTTATATCAGCATTAGTTTCTAATAAACGACGCTTACTTGATTGCTCCCTGAAGGTATTGGTGGGGCGGGAAGGCCTTTGTGTTTGGCGACGTGTCCGTGTGCCACAAAAATGATTTCATTATCTTGGGCGCTTTCTTGTTTTTTAACACTGCGGGCTCTGCTGTTGCTGTGAGCAAGCAGCCGGCCATCGCAAACACTCGGCGCTAGCGAGACGGAAAAGGAGACGGCCGATAGCCCGCGGGAACGCGCCCGCGAGTTCCGGCCCGCTGGTTGGCATTCTAATGAATGCAGCCCGCATTTGGAGTCGCTATTCTTAAATTGTAAACCATTCTACTCGCCACGTGAGTTCGCATCATTCATTTTCGCTGGCGTCTATATTCCGCCTCAAGCTAACACGAACGCCGCATTGCTAACGCTCACCGATCAAGTCAACGAAATTGAAAAAAAACACCCCGACTCACCCCTCATTATTCTTGGGGACTTTAACAAAGCTAAACTCAACCACGAACTCCCTAAATACAAGCAGCACATCGACTGTCCTACCAGGGAAAATAATACTTTAGACCACTGCTACACCACGGTAAAAAACGCATACCGTGCTATACCTCGTGCTGCCTTGGGCTCGTCTGATCACTGCTTAATTCACTTAATACCGACGTACAGGCAAGAACTTAAATGTGCGAAGCCTACAGTGAAAACAGTCAAAAAGTGGACAAATGAAGCCAAGATGGAACTTCAAAGCTGCTTAGACTGCACAGACTGGAGTGTCTTTGAAAATTCAGCTGGCAGCCTGGATGAATATACGGACACTGTTACATCCTATATCAGTTTCTGTGAAGAGGTCTGTGTTCCAACAAAATCATTTCGCACATTCAACAACAATAAGCCGTGGTTCACTGCTAAACTTAAGCAGCTTCGCCAAGCTAAGGAGGACGCATATCAGAGCGGGGACAGGGCCCTGTATAATCGAGCTAGAAACCAGCTGACCAAAGAAATTAACATTGCAAAGAGGATCTATACAGCAAAGTTGGAAAAACAGTTTAGCGCAAACGACTCTAAATCAGTCTGGCATGCATTCCAGTCGCTGACTAATTACAAGCGACGATCCCCCCAAGCTGAGAACAATAGCACACTAGCCAACGACTTGAATACCTTCTACTGCAGATTTGAAAAGGACAGTTTCACACCACACACCAATCCGGCCGCACCCGCGACCACAATCACACCTCTGACCTCTGCGTTAACCATCCATGAACAGGATGTGAGACACATCTTCAAACAACAAAAGATTAACAAAGCGGCAGGCCCGGACCACGTGTCTCCATCCTGCCTCAAAGTCTGCGCGGACCAGCTCGCGCCAGTCTTCACTCAGATCTTCAACAGATCACTGGAAATGTGCGAAGTTCCATCCTGCTTCAAACGCTCCACCATCATCCCAGTCCCCAAGAAACCTGCAATCTCGGGTCTGAATGACTACAGGCCTGTCGCTTTGACATCTGTGGTCATGAAGTCCTTTGAACGTCTTGTGCTGGACCACCTCAAGAGTGTCACAGGTCCCCTGCTGGACCCCCTGCAGTTTGCCTACCAAGCGAACAGATCTGCGGATGATGCAGTCAACATGGGACTGCACTTCATCCTAGAACACCTCGACAGTGCAGGGACCTACGCGAGGATCCTGTTCGTGGACTTCAGCTCAGCGTTCAACACCATCATCCCTGAACTCCTTTCATCCAAGCTTCTCCAGCTCAGCGTCTCACCTGCCATCTGCCAGTGGATTTACAGCTTTCTGACGGGCAGGACACAGCAGGTCAGGCTGGGGGAGGCCACCTCATCCACACGCAGCATCAGCACTGGGGCGCCCCAAGGTTGTGTCCTCTCTCCGCTGCTCTTCTCTCTCTACACGAACGACTGCACCTCAGCGAACCCGACTGTCAAACTCCTGAAGTTTGCAGATGACACCACTGTCATCGGCCTCATCAAGGACGGTGACGAGTCTGCATATCGACAGGAAGCGGAGCGGCTGGAGCTGTGGTGCGGCCGACACAACCTGGAGCTGAACACGCTCAAGACTGTAGAGATGATCGTGGACTTCAGGAGGCATCCTTCGCCACAGCTGCCCCTCACGCTGTCCAGCTGCCTTGTGTCAACCGTCGAGACCTTCAAGTTCCTGGGAATTACAATCTCCCAGGACCTGAAGTGGGCGACCAACATCAACTCCGTCCTCAAAAAGGCCCAGCAGAGGATGTAATTCCTGCGGCTTCTGAGAAAGCATGGCCTGCCACCGGAGCTGCTGAGACAGTTCTACACAGCGGTCATCGAATCAGTCCTGTGTTCTTCCATCACAGTCTGGTTTGGTGCTGCTACAAAAAAGGACAAACTCCGACTGCAACGGACAATCAAAACTGCTGAAAGGATTGTCGGTACCCCCCTACCCACCCTTGAGGACTTGCACGCTGCCAGAACTAAGACAAGGGCGTGCAAAATCCTCTCGGACCCTCCCCACCCTGGTCACCAGCTCTTCCAGCTCCTTCCCTCAGGTAGGCGCTACCGATCAATGCAAACTAGAACTAGTAGACATTCCAACAGCTTCTTCCCTCTTGCAATCAACTTCTTGAACAGCTAACTTACAATTCCATTACAACAAGCTGGCAATTTTTTGACTTGAGTTCGTTGTCACATTTCTGTATTATGTATTACTCGTGCACTCACTGTAGTTGTCTCGCCGTGCTGCACTATTTGCATATAGTGGCCACTCATGCCAGAGTAGTATCTGCTCCATTTGCACACTGATTGAGGAGTATCTGTAACATTTGCACAACCATTGTCCCAGATTATCGCACTACTCGTCACTTTAAACCGCATACACTCCTTGAAGTCTCAGTGCCCTTTGCACAATGGTCATTGCACCGGACTATTGCGATATTAGCCATTCGAACTGAGGACTCTGCATCTTTTTGCACAATTGTTGTTTGTTGTTGTTTTTTGTTAATGTCTTTATGTCTCCAAAGTGTTCTGTAAATTGACTGTCTGTTGTACTAGAGCGGCTCCAACTACCGGAGACAAATTCCTTGTGTGTTTTGGACATACTTGGCAAATAAAGATGATTCTGATTCTGATTCTGATTCTGAAAGCCAGACATGCCATTTGTGGGGCGGGCTAAGGCCTGGCTAACTGTGTGAGAGTGACACGCCCCTAAAACGAGCTGATTTCACCACGGCAAGAAATCTGCTGCAAAATGACATCTGTAATTCTTAATCCTTGACGTATTTTGAAAAAAGCATGCCACAGACATGTTATTAAGACGCCTGGGATCTATTTTCAAGTGTTTTAAAAAAGCTTAATGTGTCCCTTTAAGACTGTAACAAACACTGAAGTGAACTTCTTCCACCGATTGGGGAGAAGGAAGCACTGCAATATTTCCTTTTTATAGTGCTTAGTGTATAGTCCACAAAGTTGCTCATTAGTTTAATGGTCATATCGCACACCGGTCACAAAGTCAACTAGTCAACAGAATTAGTCAAATTTTTATCTTTTAGACAGTTTAACAAGCTCTTGTTGGTATGGTGTTGTACTGTATAGTCCAGGAAGATTCACATTTCTATTTGGGTTTGTTCATTGTTGGCTCAAGCCAAGGTCTGTTCTCCCAAGAGGAACCCTGTTCAGTGTTTTTTACTCTGGGCCGATCCTTGGGTGGGGTGTAGAAAAATCCTAAACACCAAATTGTACACCTTCATGGATACCCACATCTTGCATAGCTCCAAATGTTGTAATTAAGCACGCATTAGTCATTAAGAAATCTGAGAAAATACTGAAAATGTTAACATAAGTAGGAAAAACACATTTCCAACGAGCTGCATCAAATTGTGCATTTCTGCTGAGAAACACTGACAACTTCACATCAATAAAGTGAAAGTAAATCTTAACTTCTTGCCATACTACTCTTATTATGTCCACACATCAGCTTGGCTATACACCTCTGATAGTAGCCTGTCACTATGGAAACGCCAAGATGGTCAACTTCCTGTTACAGCAAGGTGCCAGTGTCAATGCCAAAACCAAGGTGAGAACCAAATAGCTAATAGTTTCCTTGTAAACACAACAAGACTTAATGTCACTTGGTTTCAATCTGTCCTGTAGAACGGATACACACCTCTCCACCAGGCAGCACAACAAGGGAACACGCACATAATCAATATTTTGCTGCAGCATGGAGCCAAACCAAGTGCTACTACAGTGGTGAGAAAGGCAGAAAAATGTACAAATCTTTGCAAATATTTTGTGTGGGGAAAAAAAACCTCCCAAATGATATTTCCTCATCTTAGAATGGAAACACTGCTCTATCCATTGCCCGGCGTTTGGGTTACATCTCAGTGGTGGACACGCTGAAAGTGGTCACTGAGGAAGTCATCACTACCACAACAGTAATTGCCGCCAATGTTTCATTTTAAGATGTTAAATTTCATGCATCAACAATTTTTCTCTCCTCGCAATCATCTTTACGCCAGACGGTCACAGAGAAACACAAACTCAACGTCCCGGAGACCATGACGGAAGTCCTTGACGTGTCTGATGAAGAAGGTGAGGATTTGATTTTCTTGTAACCACTGACTTTGGCTCATTCTCCATTGTCCTCAAAGCCAAAGCGTACATATTGTGGCTGAACTACTGTTAAAAGCATTATGTTTCATAGCTCTGGGGCTGCAAGATGATCCTTTCTCTGAAATCTTTCCAGAGATGGAAGGTACTGCTGCATTTTGTCTGACCGCCTGGTGTGGTTAATTACACTAATAAGGGTTTTGCACCACTACCGTTGTGTTCAAATGCTGTGTATGTTTTAACGCAGGTATTTATTATCTTCTTTTTCAGCCATTCGGATGTTGTTGATGGAATTGTGTTGGAAAAATCTCAGTATTTCAAACATATCGATAATATTTGTAGTGAAACACTTCTCCATTCTGAGCGAAAAAAACCTTCATCCCAACTCAGATTTGTTCATATAGCGCTTTCACAACAGCCGCAGCTGTTAAAAAAATTTTTTTTTTAAAAATATAATAATAACAATAAAATCAAAAATAACCAAACAAAATCTGCTCCAATTAAAATACACCAAAGCTCCCTTTGGTGTTTCACATACAGGAGATGCTGAGTTTTATTCCCTCTTGTTGCACATGTTGTTTGAAGCCATTTAGTAGATGAGAGACGGGCAAGATTGAAGTCTCCTTTGATCAATATGAGGGCGGCGGGATCATAGATGTTGCCATCACAGCATGCTGGCATTTAAACCCACGGTCCTCAGAACTGTGAGGCAAATGTGCCATTTTCTCAATTAAGCTCCCCAAACACTTTCAAACCACAGACTTACTGCTGTTGTTTTCCGATGAAAGGTCTCTGAGACTGTATCACAGAGGAAACAGAATATAATCTTACCCCAAGGGTTGGCAATAGCTCAGCTGTGTAATCATCCAAATATGTCACGTTGAATGAAATACGGTGTTGTACTTATATAGTATATATAGTACTTAGTGACAGTGCAAAACTGTCTATTGTGCAGGTGAGGACACAATGACAGGCGACGGAGGCGAATACCTGAGAGCAGAGGATCTCCGAGAGCTTGGCGATGACTCTCTACCGGGACACTACTTGGACAGCTTCAGCTACATGAGCCACAACCTGGACAGGTCCTCACCGCCAACCGCACACCGAGCAACGCCACAGAACGCGACTGAACTGGATCGTCGCAGAAAAAAATAAAAATGCAATAAAATACAGTCGATCTAGTTTCATACTGTTTGTTTTTGTTGCGAAAGCAATGTCTAATATTGTCTATATTCAATAATAATAATGATAATAATAACAATAATAATAAGAAGAAGAATATACACCAATCTAGCATGTATTATTATGATTATTGTTATTATTGTGAATGTGTCACATTCTCTTCAGGCCTCAGCCCCAAAGCTTCCATCAGAGGGATGGCATTCTCATTGAGGACATGATTACCAGCCATCAAGTGAGGACAAATCACAGCAAAATAGGAAAAAATACACTGACAAGTATTGTAAGTTGTAGTCAACGCCAAGTTTTATTTTGTTTGTCTGAAGGTGTCGGTACTGTCAAGGGAGCAAGACAAGGACTCGTTCCGCTTGAGCTGGGGAGCTGAGCACCTCGATAATGTGGTACTGTCCTCCAGTCTGCTGCATTCTGGGTATGACACACACACACACGCACACACAACCGCACACACGCACACGCCCAGTGGTTCCTTGGTGAAGTTGACACTGTAGCTATGTTTATATCATTTAAACGAGGCTGCTTATACACTTTACATTATTGTACGTTGAGAGTGAGTCTCTTTTTATACTTTGTCTTTGATTTTTCTCACTTGAATTCCCTCTTCGATTATGTTTCCCTCTTTTTTTATTGTCTTGTGGCTTCTGTATGCACACGCTCGTCTGTTGTGATTTGTGATTGCGTGTGTTGTTGTATTCTGCTTTTAGCAGTTCGTCTCCTTGCCTAGACCATGACAACAGCAGGTGATTCTCTTTATTTCTGCCTTCTCTCTCTGCCTCCTCTTTGCCCTTTTCCTCATCTGCTCTTATATTTGCCTTACAATCCAAATAAAAACGTTCTTCCATATCCGTATTGCTCCATGCATGGTTTGCTAATGCACGAGTTTGCATAACTGTTCCCCAGATTGGTCAATTACAGATCATTGTTGTAATCTAATACACGATCCAGTCATATGCAATACAAGAGCTGCAAACTGAATTCTGATCATTAAGATTAGTATTGATTGACACGTCCAGAGATTCATTTACTGTAACAATATGTTTGTACTGTGGTTTAGAGGATGACACAGTAGTGGATTTTGACTCCCGCTCCCTCCCACTCCCACTCCCACTCCCACTCCCACAGACATCGATCCCATTCCCCCCAATCCGGAGCCAAAATTGTACAGAATACCACTCCCGGCCCCTCCACCCCCCTTTTTTTTGTCACTCACAGTCAGTCCTGCTCCATTTTTATTCATATCTTGGGAGTGGACAGGACTGGAAACTGTGATTAACAGTGAAATTCCCTCCCATCCTGCGAGTGGGAATCCTGAGAAAATGTCAGCCTCGAATGTTCTTGTACTTGGGTCGATCAGTTTCATCATACTGGGAGATGTTTATAATATTCTCCGTATTCGCATTTTATGTAATAATAACAAGAACAATAATGCTGTATATATAATTATAAGGCGGCACGGTGGGCGACTGGTTAGAGCGTCAGCCTCACAGTTCTGAGGACCCGGGTTCAATCCCCGGCCCCGCCTGTGTGGAGTTTGCATGTTCTCCCCGTGCCTGCGTGGGTTTTCTCCGGGCACTCCGGTTTCCTCCCACATCCCAAAAACATTAACTGGAGACTCTAAATTACCCGTAGGCATGACTGTGAGTGCGAATGGTTGTTTGTTTCGATGTGCCCTGTGATTGGCTGGCAACCAGTTCAGGGTGTACCCCGCCTCCTGCCCGATGACAGCTGGGATAGGCTCCAGCACGCCCGCGACCCTAGTGAGGAGAAGCGGCTCAGAAAATGGATGGATGGATATAATTATAATAATAATTATTATTATTATTAAGTGAAATGTAATACATTGTGATTAAAATGATCAAATGATCACCATTATTTAAATGTATATTATTTACATTTTTTATCATTCCATGTTGTGTACAGTGTTGAATGTTAAAAAAACTGAGAGGGAAAAAAAATGGATATACTGACTATAACTAAGATACATTGTTGTTTGTATTTAAAAAAATACCAAACAAAAAATGTTCTGAGTACTTCTTGTCTAAAGTAGCAAAAAATAACTCCCTTATGTAGGACGAGAATTTCAAAAAGTATCTATTGATTGTGAGCTATGTTGTTTAATTATTGGGGTTTAATTTGTGGCGACAACTTGCAACTTTTGGGATTTTATTTTATTTTTATTTTTTTTGCGTCAAGAAGTTTGTGAATTGTTTGTTTGACTTTGTTTTTCCATGGAGATGTTCAATTCTTCCGCGAGAATCTTGTTCTTCGCTTGCCTTGCTTGCAACTAACATTGAGCGGAATGAAACTTGAACCAAGTGTGAGCATACGCGGTGTCCTTGTGTTGATATCAATGCTGAATGATGATGGGACTTGAACCCCATTTACTGTCAGTTGTTTTGTCTGCATGGAGTTGCATAGTCGACAACATTATTGGACATTATACAAGCTTTTATGCTAATTCTGGCATGCACCTGTCTTTTAGCTTTCTGGTCAGTTTCATGGTCGACGCAAGGGGCGGGGCCATGCGTGGCTGCCGTCATAATGGCCTAAGAATCATCGTGCCGCCAAGGAAGTGTTCCGCACCTACGAGGGTGACGTGCAGGCTGGTGAAGAGACACCGTCTGGCCTCCATGCCCCCTATGGTCGAAGGGGAGGGGCTGGCCGGTCGCATCATCGAGGTGGGACCCACCGGAGCCCAGTTCCTGGGGTAAGTGTGTGTTGGAGTCCGTGCGAGTGCTTGTTGGGGTGTGTGTGAGCGGTTTTACGCCGGTGTGTTCATTCTGTCTTCTTCACTCCTTCCTGTGCTGCACATGGATCAGTAAGCTCCACCTTCCCACAGCTCCGCCCCCTCTGAATGAGGGCGAGAGTTTGGTCAGTCGTATCCTGCAACTGGGTCCGCCAGGAACCAAGTTCCTCGGGTAGGAGGGGCCCACCCTGCTCACCCCAAGATGCAGTTTTCATCCAAGAGCGTGTATTCTTTTTTTTATAATTTTTTTACATTTTTTTTTTTTAGTTTTTTGGCTCTTTTGTGATATAATTAAAGGTGTAATTTGTCTGGATGAGCTATCTATTATAATTGCTCTCCAAACCAGTAAGGGGCAGCACAGTGTTGAAGCTGCGAGACAACTGGGATGCACTCGTGTATTATGCGACCTTCCCTTGGTTTCTAGTAAAAAGTGTTGATTAAAATCTGTCTCTTTAATTCGTGTATCATTCGTTCTTTCCATATGCAATTGGCGTGAGTTAAGCGAAAGCGCAAAAAGCGAAAAAGTGACTGATTATGTTGTAATTCATCTTTTACTCTAACACTAAATAAAAAATAAAAAATAAAATTTTTCATATTTCATCACGAAAGCTACGCTAGCTTGTTTACCACCGTAATCAGTCAGGACCACCACGCCGAACCGTCAGCCATTTTATAACACGGACAATCGTGTTCTGCTTCGCGCAGTCTTCCCCAACTTTTATTGAGTCAAGGCACCCATTTTATGAGGAAAAATCTCACTGCACAAACCCAAACAAAAATGTCACAAAAAATATGAATACTTTATACTGAAATAATGATGAACTCATCTCAGTTTACTCACAAATTGACTTAATGTAAATTGTGAACCTGTTTAATAGAACACAAAGCTCACAAGAAGCCAAGACTTATTCTGTTGTATGAATGGCAACAGGTGGACGCAAGGTTTATGATACCTTCTGCCATCGGATGGAAGAGCATTCTTTTGTTATGACTGTCACTATACGTCGCTGGCATAGATAGATGAACAAAGATATATATATATATATATATATGTAATTAATAAATAATTTGAAAATAAAAATTCAATGAAATTGGCTCATTTCCCTTAGCACCTCTGATGATCTCTCACGGCACTCTCGTGTGCCACGGCACCTTGGTTGGGAGTCACTGGTTTAGCGGAACAAAATGTGTGACTCTTAAGGAAGAACACGTAATAATAATAATTTTAGCGCTGTTTGTTCGTCCAATTGCATTGTTTTCAATCCCCGGACTCCGGTTTCCTCCCACATCCCAAAAACCTGCGTTGTAGGTTAATTGACAACTCTAAATTGCCCGTAGGTGTGACTGTGAGTGCGAATGGTTGTTTGTTTGTATGTGCCCTGCGATTGGCTGGCAACCAGTTCAGGGTGTACCCCGCCTCCTGCCCGATGATAGCTGGGATAGGCTCCAGCACGGCCGCGACCCTTGCGAGGGAACGCGGCTCAGAAAATGGATGGATGGATATTAATACATAACAAAAGACGCAATCACTTTTTCATTGTTTGTTTTTTTTATTTCCAATTAAAAATGAAAAGAAAGAATGATACATGGTCAATTCTCTTTGGCTTCTTTCCTACGTCTACAGCCCCTCGAGGAATAAAGTGGTACTGCAAGACAACCAACTTGTGTTTGTTCAGACTAAAATTATGCCTTTACAAACGTTTCAAGCACCAGTCTGAAATGTGCTGATCTTTTGCCATTTTATTATTTCGTTATCCCCACGATTTTGTACTGTACATCCACTGATCTTGTTTTGCTGTTTGCAACTTGTTAATATAGAATGAAATATTTTCCTTCTTTTTTTTTGTTTTTTTTTTCTTTTTCTTTTCACGAATCCTCTGAATGTTCTCCTGCATGATATACACCTACTGTAATATTATTTAAATTGTGTTATTTTGCTTTTGAAGGTGCTTCATAATGTAACACGCATCTCACATTGGTGTTGGACATATTGTAACTTTATTGATTAAATCATTCCAATTAGTTTTTTTGTGTTTTTCCCAATAGTCCTGTCATTGTGGAGATCCCACATTTTGCCGCTCTGAGAGGCATTGAGAGAGAGTTGGTCATCTTGAGGAGTGAAACGGGAGAAAACTGGAGGGAGCACCACTGTGATTTTACTGAAGAGGAGCTCAACCAGATACTTAATGGAATGGATGAAAGTAAGTAATCGAAACGATATAATCGCTGATGTTATGCCAATCGTGTGGAATAAAAAAAGAAAAGGCAGAAAATATAACTTTGACAAGATCGCAGCACAGTGGTTTTAATACCACTGTTTGGAGATTATTCCTCAAAAAGATAACATGAAAAAATAGATAAATTGCTTGTATACATTTTGGAAAGAATTTCAGGAATTACAGTCAAACACATTTTATCTCTGGTCAAACTGTCACCATCATAAAACCTTTATTAACTATAATCTCCCAGATTTGCTGACATATGGCATGACATCTGCATGATGGGATGGGAATTCTGACGTGATTTAAGAGGCACATTTTTACAGGAAATGTTAGTCAAATCACAAATTTGAAAAATATGGGCATTGAAATTTAAAAGAGAAAGACGTTCCACTCTGTTGTAGCACCGGGACTTGGTCTCAAGACCAATTTGCGAGGAGTATTGCCTGTCGTCTCACAATCGACTGCTTGATTTACCATATGCGTCATAATGTCGATTTGCAAAGCATTTAATAAGTCATTTCAAGAGTTATATGCCTGGATCAGACTACATGATTTTAACCCCAATATTGGACCGATTTGTTATCGCTGCCGTCTTTGCAAGATCGGGTCCGGACATATTTTGTCAGGAACGACAAAACTTCTTGTAGTGTGACATAATCCTCAAGCAGCGACTTGGCCCTATGATAGCCCTATAACGCCAAAATGAAAATTCTAGCACGTTTGATTTTTTTTCGAGGGGGGGGATATCTTCCATCTAGTGTGCTATATCGTCAAGAACTCTCCGACATAGCACTATGACGTCGACCAATAGGATTGCCTCTTGCAACAGGGCCTCACCTCCCTTGGTTGCCATTATCAACATTATTCAGTCACACAAACCAATGTTTAGCGAAACTTTAGCGCATGAATCGACAGGACACTGGCATAATATACAAATGTTAGTGCTAGCTATCAAGCTAGCTGCATTAACCTTATATTGCCTGCTTGCTACCAGTATGTGAACATTACCTCAAGCTCTCCTTGAAAAATGGACAACCCAAACGTCCTCTCCAGCGCACCCAGGGATGACGCACACAAATTTTGTCTTTTTTGCAAATTTTTTCCAGCACAAAACATTGCTAGTATTGTTGTTGCTGCCATAGTAACGGGCACATTGATTTGAAGATTAGCCCAATGATCGTAAAAGATGATACAGTGATATCCCAATATATTTCGTGCAGTGTTGCCAGTCTTCTGACGGAGACACGGCAGAATTTTATGGCAGAGAGACCACATTTGTCTTGTAGTCTGATCCAGGTGACTTTAAACTGGTCTTGGGCTCAACCCTCTGTGATCTTGGTCTTGACAACACCTCAAAGTCGTGGTCTTTTCTCAGTTTTGTTGAATGTGAAATTTCAACACCGCTGTTCATAAAAGTTGAGATTCACCATTGTTCATATTGAGTATCTCTAAACTTCATAGAACTGGATTCCCCAGAGGAGCTTGAGAAGAAAAGAATCTGCCGCATCATCACGCGAGACTTCCCACAGTATTTTGCCGTAGTGTCTAGGATAAAGCAGGACAGCCATCTGATTGGCCCAGAGGGCGGCGTCCTCAGTAGCACTCTTGTTCCTCAGGTCCAGGCTGTCTTCCCTGAAGGAGCCCTCACTAAGAAGATCCGAGTTGGGCTACAGGTCTGTACAGTGCATGATCTCCTTGGTTAGACTCATGCGGTGTAGTCCAAAAGCTGACACATTTTTGTGTTTTGGGGAAAATGTCTCAGGCTCAACCCATTGAAGTTGATGTGGTGAGAAAGATCCTTGGCAACAAGGCAACATTCAGTCCAATTGTCACACTGGAACCAAGAAGAAGGAAGTTCCACAAACCAATCACCATGACAATCCCTATTCCCAAGAGCTCAAACAATGAAGGAGTCGGATCTGTGTACAGTGGGGAGACGCCCACCTTACGCTTGCTTTGCAGTATTACGGGTAAGTGTGACCAAAAAAAAAACTATTTTCTTTTACTTAAATAACAAAAACTGTCTCTCTTTCAGGCGGGACAACACCGGCTCAGTGGGAAGACATCACTGGCTCTACACCGCTTACCTTTGTTAAGCAGTGCGTTTCCTTCACGACCAATGTGTCGGCAAGGTAAAGCTCATGTGTAGTCCATCTCTTTGTTCACTTATCATGATTAACATTATACTTTTATGGAAGTGTAATTTCACTGACTCTAAGTATCATTTACATTTTTTAGATTCTGGCTGATAGACTGTCGACAAGTGCAGGATTCTGTTAGTTTTGGCTCTCAGTTGTACAGAGAGCTCATTTGTGTCCCATACATGGCCAAGTTTGTCATCTTTGCCAAGACCTTGGACCCCATTGAGGCACGACTTCGCTGTTTCTGCATGACCGATGACAAAATGGACAAAACACTGGAGCAGCAAGAGAACTTCACAGAAGTTGCACGAAGCCGAGATGTTGAGGTGAAATGCGATGTTGGGTGGGAGCAGGAGAGAGGCTCTGTGATCGAGGGATAAAGGCCACAATGTAAATCTGCAGGGGAATGTCAAACGTCCCTGTTGCACAGTTTGGAACTTGAACAGAAAAATGTGCTTCTAAAGTTGCACAAGACACAATCCAAAAGAAATACATGCAGTATACCGCAAGTTACATGAACACCTTCAAATTACACTTTCTTCATTAACGTTAAGACTGAGTGTCCTATTGTTAATGTTTTTAAATTAAGACTGGTTCACGTATTTTTACACTTGTATGAAAACATTAAAAATCATGAAAACATTGACGTGGACAGAACCCGGAAGTATAACTTTTGGGAAAAGCTGACTCAAAATTCTCAGAGCGGAGATTGCGTTCAACCTTAGCAGTTCTTCTGTGCTCATTTTACAATGCGCTTTTTGTGGTTATCATTTACAGTGGTGTAGGATTTCACTGCATCATACTGAGCACTGCTTTGAATATTTTGGTTGCCTTTTTCGCGATGTCTTTAGCTGTCTCTCAGCTCGATGCACAGACCAGATATTTTCAGATTGGTGCTTCACTATTTGTTTTCAGATTGAGTACCATCAAACACCTTGTGCAGTCATCAAACACGGTGAAAACTAAGTACAAATGAACACAACCTCACTTCAGGAGATCAGGACAAAATACAGTGAAGCATACAACTGTCTTTTTAGCACAAAGCCAGGGAGCTTCGCTAAGATTCTAGACTTCTGCACTGTTTCTTCTTTCTGCATCTTTGGTCTGTCAGGGATTTTGTCTTGAGATTCGGGATTTATATGTCAATGCTTTCTGTCCTGAAGCTACTCTTTCCAAAGTCTCAGAGAGAACTAGTTTCTCCCCGAGACCCCTAGAGCCCGATTCTAAGTGACACCACTTTGAAAGAGTTTTGCTCATAAAACTTTGTGACGTGGAGAGGATTACAACATAAGAGGGGCTAAATTATTATTACTGATGGTGCAGGTGTACCAAATTGTGTGCCTGATGTGTAAAATGAAAAGTAGCAGACATGTTGTTATTAATAGTGTGTTTAAATAATGATAACTATTGTTATATTAACTCAGGTCCTGGAAGGAAAACCAATATTTGCTGACTGTTTTGGAAACCTGGTGCCTCTAACCAAGAGTGGGCAGCATCATGTCTTCAGCTTCTTTGCCTTCAAAGAGAACCGACTAGCTCTCTTTATTAAAGTATGCTAAAACACGGGCTTTTACACATACAATATTTCTACCAGTTCACTCATTGAGTGTTTTTTGTTTTGTTTTGTTCTTTTGTCACAGATTAGGGATACAGCACAGGAGCCATGTGGTCGGCTTTCCTTCACGAAAGAACCACGCACGTACCGCAGTCTGAACCACAAGGCAATCTGCAACCTTAACATAACCCTCCCGACATTTTCCAAGGTCAGTCTCGAACCGAATTAAAATGATGTTTGATGTGAAATTTCTCCTGACTGAACATTTTTGTTTTATTCCGTCTCATAGGACTCCGATTCAGAGCAAGACATGGATGACGAGGTAAACAAAACCTTCCTGATGCACTATCACAACAATAAATAAAATATTGCTGATAACTGTTCGTTATCTACTTTCTCATGCAGAGTGAGAAGAGTGACAAGAAATGTAAGTGAAGCTTTTACAATTTTAGGAAATTTGCAATACATTTCAGATGATCAGGATCATTTGCATTACAATTAAGTGTAATTTTGTGTCATCTTTTACATAATCTGAAATTATTCCATTCTATTCAATTACATATCAAATTGTCACTGTCTAATGAAACGCATATACCGTATCTCTGAATATTGTCTCTTTATCCGAAACAGGAACAAGTTTATTTTTGTTCTTTTCGGAGTGGAGATATGTGCTTTTCATTTGCAATTCCATATTATTGACACAACACATTATATAATCATGATAATGACAATGATATTATTAACAGATAATAACTGATCATAAAGGTTGTGACAAACAGTGTTACGCATAAAATAGATGTATGTGCCAAGATATGCACTGTTTGTTATGTTACTTCAAATTTGAATGACCCTTGCTCTGTTTCTTTGCTATACTAACATGTCGTTACTAGTAGCTACGCTATGGCTGTGCATTTCCCTTTCTCTAATTCCTCCATAGTGGCTCTATTTTTGCATCCCTTTCCCGCTGTCATTTTTTTTAACCTCTATGAATTATACTTATATTTAAATCTATTTAAACCATCTTAGATTCCTTGCTACTTGAGGATAACAGCATTTATAATAGCAGCAACATACATGTAAGTGCTAATTTAGGAAGCAGGAACACCCAAAGAAATTCTCTGTACAGAAATAAAAGATATGTTTGTCATCTTGCAGAATTATTTTTATATTGGCTTATGTTATCACTTTGTCCTATAAAAATATGTCTTATTTGCCAGCTATTTGCCATTTCATTTATTCACAGCACTGTAAGTTACATCCATAGTCACATTTTTCATAACTGTTAAGTAAAAGGCAGTGCAGCTCTGTTAAATTTATTCACCTCACTTACAGCAGTTTCATTTATTATTTTATTTTACAATATGTTATCAGTATTTAAGGTTTTTTTTTAATTGAAAGCAGATAAAATCTTTATTGCAAATCCTTTTTTTAGGGGGAGAGCAGGAAGGGGTTGTGGATTCAATAATTTGTTACAAAAAAAACTATTATTCTAATCGGATTTAGTACTTCATTTGTTGCCAGACATGACTCTCCATGTCAGTAGCAATCTTGAGAGATTTCATTCCTGTCCCTTTGTTCCATACTGTGTTGTTTGTTTGTGTTCTTTTTGGCGATTTCATTTATGTTCGTATATATGTATGTACGTTAATTGGCATACTGCTATTATTGTTAATGGTTATTAAAGGCATTCAAACTCCTTATTAAGTACTTCTCTTGGCTTTGCTTTTGCTACTGCTGCTCTACTCACCTAAAATTCTTCTGGATCCCTTTTTCCTGTTTTTGGTCTTTTTTTCATCTTTTGGTCAATGAAGACTTCTTTTTTTCTCTGTCCCATCAGCCTTCCTTGATCTCTGAACTCAGTCTGACTTTTAACGACATTGTCTTGATCAAACTTTTCTGATGTCTCTCCTCCCCACTTCATTTGTCCCCTATGTCATTTGCCCTTTTTGGTTGGTGAACTTTTTAAACTGAAGATGATGAATCTGAATCAGTGGAGACATTCTCACTGAAAACAAGTCAAGCGATGGACCCTGCGACCCTTGCAAGCCCGGATCTTCTCTCTGACATGTCAGACATAAAAATTCCTGTTTTGAATTCCGAGCAAGTGGATCACTTCCAAATTTCGGAGGCAGATGTTTCTGGATGGACTGAAGAAAAGGAGACTCTGGCCACCTATGAACCCCAAGAGTGGTGTGGAAAGGTTGGAGGAATTCAAACTAACAGGATTAGTAACACTAAAGAGGAAGTGCAAGAGGATAGTGCAAGAAAAGCTAAGAGGTTCTCGGCCTTTGAGTCGCCTGAAGTAAGGAATGTTGAAATAAAGAGCACTTTAGGTAGACCCGCCACAGAGGACAGAGACATGGCAAGCATGGACTCATACCTTGGCATAGACAAAAAATTGGAACAGCAAGCTGCATTGACGGGTGTTTCTCAGGAAGAGGTTGCCCAAGAAACTAGCGAACAGCCTATTGTGAATTTTAATGGTAAACAAAGGCCCCCAGACATCAAGAAACCTATTAGGAGGAAGCTACGAGACAGAGAACGTTCTGGATATAGTAGCTCTGAGGGAGAATTAGAAAGGATGAGCTCTGAGGAGTCTTTAGACGGTGATGCTGTTCTGAATGAGAGTGGCCTTGTTCTCACACCAGTGGTAGATTTGCCATCTTCTCCTCGTGTGGTCGAGACACCCATAGGTTCAATAAAGGACCGGGTTCAAGCCTTACAAAACAAAGTCAAAGGAGAGGAGGGCCAAAAACACACTGAGGTACAGATTTCAAGATCGTGCCTTACAAAAACCAAAATGGAAAGTGAAATGCCTCAGCTGCCCAGCGTTCCCAAATCTCCCAGATCTCAAACAGAAAGATTAGAAGAGACTATGTCTGTTAAGGAGCTGATGAAAGCATTCCAGATCGGCCAGGACCCTTCTAAAAATAAATCAGGGCTTTTTGAGCACAAAGCATTGGCTTCTTGTGACTCCACGCTAAAAAGTGAATCAACAGATTTTGATGAGGAAAATGGGACTGACCAAAGTCCGCAATCACAAAAAACCCAAAGTCAAAGCCTCAGAGTTCCCCATCATGAGAATGACTTTCAGAAAAGTGACAAAGCTGACTCTGGAAGTCCACCAATAGGCATACTTAAAGATACCTCTAAAGAATCACCTCTAATTTCGGATGCAAATGTTGGAAAGACTGTTACATTTTGTTATGATAGAGGTATTCACTCATACATAAAGTCAACTGAGCCTTCTGAAAAGGAAAGTATGTCTGTTAAGGCGCTAATGAGAGCATTCCAGTCTGGGAAACAGCCTTCAAAAAGTCAAGATGGGCATTTTGAGTACAACTCCATTGCTCCTTCAAGTATTTCGACACCGGAAGCAGTCGCTCTCAAAGAAGGCACCAGCACACAGGAAGCAAAATCTCAAATTCAAACTACACACTACAAGTCCCTTGATGCATTACAGCTAATGTCAGATACTGTTTCTTTTGGAAACAAATTAGACAATGCTGATACAATTCAGCATGATAAGGGTAGGACTAGTCCTCAGAGAGAACTACTAACGAACAGGGGCAGGGGAATGATGCAAGTTGCAGAGCAATCTATCAGCACCGGAAGGACATTATCTGATGATTTGCAGATAAGCCCTGACCGCAGACCTTCTGAAGACTTCAGTGCTGACATAAAGGCTGAGCTTGAAGAAAGTCCTGAGTACCAGCTATTTAAGCAAACACCCACAGCCTTAGATGTGAGCTTTGAACTGGAGGGATCGGATGATGAGACTTTGATTGATAGACTATCGATCTGCAGTTCTTTCAGGGAAACAATTTTTCCGACTGAGAATCAAATGATAGATGAAGGACCTGCATTCGCCCATCAGATGAACAATGATAATGAAGTTAAAGAAATCCCTGTTGATGAACCACTACTTGAAGAAGTCCACATTAGTAGGAAAACAGATAAGCAGAAATGCATGTCAGCAAAAGATATGTCAGGAATTATGTCCTTTATGAAAACTGACTTGGATGAGTATCTACAAACTAGGCCTGTTCCAAATCAGCCACCACACCAAGTTATTATTGATGAAAATTTTGAACAAATTATCCTAAGTAAGGAAAAAGAAAAAGATAGCTGCACATTTTCATTTGGTAGTATTGGTACAGAACAAGAAACTGATCATAAAAAGTTGAAAGATCAGTCATTGAAAATGCAAGCTGAAGAAGCAGAGGACGAATGTGAAAAATCAAAAGGTGCAAAAAGGAGGTCTGGGATGTCATCAGTCAACAATGATTTCGATCAGTTTCTGGAGGCCAGTCCAATGCCGAGTTCGCCAGTGGAACAGAAAAATTTGAAAAATAAAATTGAAGAAACAGTTTCTGGAATAGACAAAAATAGGACACATCATTCAAGTTTGGCACAGAACTATGAGGTTCCAGAGACCCTGCAAGTGAATAATCAGATACCTTCTTGCTTGCACGATGAAGTAGTGAACGATGAAAGAAAAGTGTATGCAACAAGTGATCATGGAAACGATGCATTGTTTTCAAAATGTGATAGTGGAACTGAAAAAACCACAATGGAGGAACAGCTATTTCAAGAAGTCCATGTTGGCAGGGAAGCACATTACCAGCCACCTGCAACAGTCAAAGATATGTCAGGGTTGGTGTCCTTAATGAAGACTGACATGCATCATTGTCTAGAAACTAGGCCTGTAACAGATCAACCCCCACAAGAGAATATCACTGATGAAAATTTTGAACAAATTATCCTTGTAAAGGGAAAAGAAAAAGATATTCACCCATTTGCTTCTGATATGGCTGGGTTTGGCACAGAACAGAAGCACTGTAAAGAAAGTTATTTAAGAGAAGACAGAAATGAGACATCTCATTACAGTTTGGGAGATGAGTATGAAGGGCTTGCAGTAGCCCCTCAGGTGCACAATGATAGTAAAGACATCGCAATAGATGAACCACTACTTGAACATGTCCAAATTAGTAGGAAAACAGATAACCCAGCACCCACAGCAGTGAAAAATATGTCAGGGTTGGTGTCCATAATGAAAACAGACATGGATCAATGTCTCAAATCTAGTCCTGTAACAGATCAACCCCTGCAAGAGGATATCAGTGAGGAAAACCTAGAAAAAAATATCCAAACAGAAGTAAAAGAGAAAGACATTCATCCATTTGCTTCCGATGAGGCTGGATTCGGCACAGAACAGAAACATTTTGAACTAACTGATATAAGAGAAGACAGAAATAAGACACCTCATTCCAGTTTGGGAGATGACTATAAAGGACTTGCAGTGGCCCCTCAGGTGAACAATGATAATACAGACACCACAACTGATGAACCACTACTTGAAGAAGTACACATTGGCAAGAAAACAGATTCCCAGGCACCCACAACAGTGAAAGATATGTCAGGGTTGGTGTCTTTAATGAAAACGGACATGGATCAATGGCTCGACTGTAGTCCTGTAACAGATCAACCACTACAAGAGGATATCATTGAAGAAAAATTTGAATT
Source organism: Phyllopteryx taeniolatus (assembly GCF_024500385.1). Taxonomy (NCBI): domain Eukaryota; kingdom Metazoa; phylum Chordata; class Actinopteri; order Syngnathiformes; family Syngnathidae; genus Phyllopteryx; species Phyllopteryx taeniolatus. Next base: position 28,347,132 of record NC_084505.1, on the reverse strand, counting down.
TTTTTTCCAAACAAAGGCAAAGGAAAAAGACATTCACCCATTTGCTCCTGATGAGGATGGGTTCGGCAAAGAGCAGAGACCTTTTGAAGAAACTGATATAAGAGAAGACAGAAATAAGACACCTCGTTCCAGTTTGGGAGATGACTATGAAGGATTTGCAGTGGCCTCTCAGGTGATCAATCATAATGAAGACATCACACCTGATGAACCGCTACTTGAAGAAGTCCACATTGGCAGAAAAACAGATTACCAGCCACCCATAGCAATTAAAGGTATATCAGGGTTGGTGTCCATAATGAAAACAGACATGGATCAATGTCTTGACTCTAGTCCTGTAACAGATCAACCGTTGCAAGAGTGTATCATTGAGAACAATTTTGAACAAATTATCGGAACAAAGGGAAAACAGAAAGGCAGTCACCCATTTGCTTCTGATGAGAATGGGTTCAGCACAGAGCAGAAACATTCTGAAGAAACTGATATGAGAGACGACAGAAATACGACACCTCATTTCAGTTTGGGAAATGACTATGAAGAATATGTTGAGGCCCCTCAGATGAACAATGAAGAAATCACAATTGATGAACCACTTCATGAACAAGTCCATATTGGCAAGAAAACCAATGAACATGTATCCACAGCAGTAAAAGATATGTCAGGGTTGGTGTTCATAATGAAAAATGACTTGAATCTACTTCTAGAAACGAGGTCTGTACCAGATCAACCTACACAAGAGAATATAATTGAGAAAAATTTTGAACAAATTATCTTAACAAAGGGAAAAGGGAAAGGCATTCACTCATTTGCCTCTGATAAGTCTGGGTTTAGCACAGAAAAAAAACGTTCCCAAAAAAATGTTAGAACAGAAGACAGAACCAGAACATCTTGTTCCAGGTTGAGAGACGACTGTGACGACTGTGACAACCCTGCAGGGGCCCCTCAGGTAAATGATAATGAAGACATCGCAATTGATGAACCACGACTTGAAGAAGTGCACATTGGCAGGAAAACAGATCACCAGGCACCCACAGCAGTGAAAGATATGTCAGGGTTGGTCTCCATAATGAAGACAGACATGGATCAAAGTCTCAAATCTAGTCCTTTAACAGATAAACCGCTACAAGAGGATATCATTGAAGAAAAATTTGAACAAATTATCCAAACAAAGGGAAAAGAGAAAGTCATTCATCCATTTGCCTCTGATGAGGATGGGTTTACCAGAGAACAGAAACATTTTGAAGTAACTGATATCAGAGAAGACAGAAATAAGACACCGCTTTCCAGTTTGGGAGATGACTATGAAGAACTTGTAGTGACTCCTCAGATGAACAATTATAATGAAGAAATCACAATTGATGAACCACTATTTAAAGAAGTCCATATTGGCAAAAAAAACAATAACCAGGCAACCACAGCAGTGAAAGATATTTCAGGGTTTGTAATGAAAAATGACGTGGATCAAAGTGTAGAAATTAGTACTGTACCAAATCAACCACAGCAAGAGTATATAATTAATGATCATTTTGAACAACTTATCTTAACAAAGGGAAACGAGAGAGACATTCACCGTTTTGCCTCAGAGAAGGCTGAGTTTGGCACAGAACTGAAACATTTTGAAGAAACTGTTATAAGAAGAGACAAAAATACAACACCTCATTCCAGTTCGGGAGAGGACTGCGTGGGACTTGCTGTGGCCCGTCAAATGAACGCTGAGAATGAAGAAATCACAATTAATGAACAACTACTTGAAGAAGTCCACATCGGCAAGAAAATCAATAACCAGGCTCCCACAGCAGTGAAAGATATGTCAGGGTTGGTGTGTCTAATGACAACTGACTTGGATCAGTGCCTAGAAATGAACTTTGAAGAACAACCACCACAACAGGTTATTGAGGAAAGGTTTGAGCAAATTATCTTAATAAAAGAAAAAGATAAGGACATTTATTTATTTGATTCGGGTGAAATAAAAGACCAAGTTGTAGTTGGAACCACAGAAACTGATCATGCAAAGATGGAACATAATTTATTTGAAATAAAAGCCCAAAACACAGAGAATGAATCTGAAGAATCCAAAGCCACCCTAGATGTAAAAAGGATTTCGGGAAAAATGTCAGTCAATGTTAGTGAGTTTAATATAATTGTAGAGGACAAGTCTATGGCTAGCTGGTCAAAGGAAGAAAATAATTATCAGAAACAGGAGCATGTCACTGATGAAGTTATAATGGATGACACAACTCAAACAACAGATGAAAGTCAAGCCTTCACTAAAGAGCTCGCTTTGACAGAAGAATGGATGGGACTAAAGCCTTCATATCAACCATCTTCCAATGTAAAGGAGATGTCGGGCATGATATCACTGCTGAAGAGTAACTTAGACCGATGTCTGATGCATAGGCCAGTGACATATCAGACTCAAGAAGAGGACATTATTCAGGAGACATTTGAACAAGTTAATCTTACTATAGTCCAAAAATCCTCTAGTGAAGAGAAAACGGAAAATACCAACAAGCAAGATGAGGCGACACTGACACAGATGCAGAATGATGTGATTGAAGTCAAAGACGTGACTCCAAGTTCAGTTTTTGAGGCCCCATTCCAGGAAGTTTGCATCGAGGAAAAGAAATGCAAACCAGAGTCAAAAACTGAGAGGGATATATCAGGCATGTTGTCACTCCTGGGTGCTGACTTAGACCATTGTTTAAAGGAAGAACCAGTCCTGACACAACACCACCCAGGAGAGGAGGTAGTCCATGAGCACTGCAAACAAAGTATAATATCAAAAGATCTTGACAGTGAAACATATAAATCTTCTTCTGAAAATAGCACATTATCAGATGATACCAGATCAAAGCAAATGAAATGCAAAACTTATTCACATGAAGATGAAAGTTGGAAGAATTTCCTGGCTGAAGAGGCTCTAGCTAAAATGTGTCCTACTGGAGAGTCACATTTTAGCAACTACAGTGATAGTACTGTGAAATTTACAAAGCCATATGAAACAATGGGTGAATGCAAGAATCAATATAACTATATCAATTTCGGTGCTACCGGAACATCTACACCACAAAGGCCACATGATTTACAGAACCTAGCCACTTTCGGTCTTGATGAACAAGTTAAAGAGCTTTATCCACAAGACTCTCTGGAGGCAAGTCCGGTCTTGGAGGATATATCTTCGAACAAATCCCCTGATTCCATTGAGCCAAGCCCTACTAGAGAATCCCCTTGTCCAGACTCTCTTGAAGGAAGTCCCACACAATCAGAGGAAACTGGAGACAGGATATTGTCAGCCAAGGCAGCTTTGTACGAGGATTATGCATCACAACTTAAAGCATGTCTAGCTTTTGACACAAATATTTACAAAAATGACAATGAATCAGAAAACATCACGCAAATGGAAGGTGATAAATACCCACCTTTCCATGATGATGAAACCGAGGACCATTCCACAATCAATCAATTTACCCCAGAAGAGGAGATGTTTAAAATGGCTGCAAGAATCAAAACTTTTGATGAAATGGAACAGGAAGTTAAAACCAAGAAAGCTACATCCCCATATACACCATTACAGACAAGGGATCATGAAGATGTTGAGCTAGATGTAAAAATGTCCCCAGCTATGCGATCTTCTTCGCAAGATACAGCAGAGGAATATTTTGAAAAAACAGTCACAGAAAAAGGTATTGGTTCAAGTCTTGGTATACACAAAGAGAGGGAAGAATTTGAGTCACAAATAACCGCACAGGACTTTTTTCCAGGAAGTGAAGAGTCTCTACAACTCTATGACAAAAGTCAAAATGAAATACATGACAATGAAAGTAATTCAAAGAAAGGTGCTGTTGATACACATTTTTATAGCTGTGTTACAGAAGACCTCCATCCAGATAATGACAGCAAAGACACCCTACGGCAAGGAATTACTGAACCTTGGACTATAGTGTGTGCGAAAGAAACACAATATTTTACATCCAGGTGTGACGATTCTGTAGCCTACAATGGACAAGCTAATGAACAGAGAAATAATTATGATTGTGCAGAGGACAGAAAAATACTTGATAAATCACCTCCTCAATCACCAAGTGATGACAAAACCCCCGATCAGTTTAAATTTGAAGAGGGAAAGCTATTTGAAATGACCAGAGGGGGAGCAATTGATCTGACCAGAAGTGTTGAGGAAGATATTGAAGGATGTGCATTTTTTCAAATAGAGGGACATCCAGTCCATGAATTTGTTTCAGAGGAGACTGGGGAAGCGCAAAGCACCTTGTCAAAATTCGACAATAGTGATTCAATTGCAGAGGAGATCCTACAGAACCCAACAGAGGTCAGTGTTCCTACTCCCAAACCCAGAACTCTCAAGACACCCTCATGTGAGAAGTCAAAGAGTGACAAGCACCTTTCTGAAGCTGATCTTGGTAGCTCAACAGAAGTTCAGCTCGGTTCCCCCACTGGATTGGAGAAGCTGACAGTTATTCAAGGTGATGACAAAGGCCTTGGTGTAAACTATCTTGACTCGACAATAGCTGATCGTCAGTCAAACACAATCATGCATCAATTAGCATACCCAAAGCAGAGCTGTGATTCATTATACTCCTCTGCTGATGAGGATGAGGAAGTAGATCAGTGCTCGGTCATTGAAACGTCTTTTTCAGGTAGACAGGCTATTGCCAATCAAGGCAGCAAAACAAAGGAGGATAATCACTTAAAACTGAGACGATCCGCAAAGAACTCTGAGCCTGAATTGGTTAACAAAACAGAAGACCCAACCATAATTCGCAGAACGAGATCTGAGACAGATTGTGCTCAAAATAAAGCCTCAGGTAAAAACAGCAGGAGTAGTTCTGACAGTGCTCAACCCACATATGTACCAAGCCTTTCCTCAGCTAAACTTCTTTCCTCAACAAAGCAAATGAAAGGAATCCAAAGCTGTAAGACTGAAGAATCATCCCTTTCTTTGGATACTGATGAAATCAGCAGCTCAAGTCACAAAAGTCCAGATTCTGTTATCTTTATGTACGACATCCCAGACTCGGACATTTTAGATTCAGATCCTTTGAGGACTGTGCAACAGTCTTCTGGTACAGTGGATGTGTTTGAATCTAGGCCTACCTGGGATGACATGGAGGAAACTCAGATGCTGAGAATCACCGATGAACAAACTCCAGAATGCATGGCAGGTATGGCCAGATCGACATGAGCTTTTGCTTTCCTAGTTCTTCTCCCTGGCAGCAAGAACTCTTTTCTTCTTTGTAAGAGCATTCTTGCCCTCACGTGTGTGCATGTTGTGGTGTTTTGCATGTTGGTGAGTTACATGTCCATCTCATCTGTGTCTGTATCCTATCTCAAGATTGAATGGTCATGTTGGTTTTTATATCACAACTTTATTTTAATGCAGACTATTGGTATCTCTGATACTAATATAGCTTAACTAATATAAATACATTTAATCTGCAGATCTTGACCACATAATCATATTTTGGAAACTCTTTAGAGTGATGAATCCAACCTTTATCTTTTCATCAATGTCAACATTACATTTCCACATTTAATTTCAAGTGTATTGCAATATGTAAAGACATGGTCTTGGGAAAATGACACTTGGAGCATTTACAGCATTTGACATGTACAAAGAAAGTTAAAAATATTTTATTTTACTGTGGTGATATTTTAGTGGATTGGCAGGATGATGCTGACAGGAAGGAGGAAACATTAGCTATCATTGCGGATCTGCTTGGCTTCAGCTGGACTGGTAAGCTGTCATTTGTGTAGATAGTCTTGCTCTCTTTTTTACTAATAGTATCAAAATCTTTTTTTCTTTTAAAAAAAAAACTATATATTTTGTATTCTTTATGTAAAACATTAAAGTGTGTGTTATTATGATTTGGTCAGCAAAAACACACTCAGTATTCCTTCACATTTTGTTATCCATTACCCCAGAGCTGGCAAGGGAGCTGGAATTCAATGAAGATGATATTCAGATAGTTAGGTCACAGAATCCCAATTCACTTCAAGAGCAGAGTCATGCCTTGCTTCAACGTTGGGTTGAACGTGAAGGCAAACATGCCACAGGTACATATTATTTCAGCCTTATTGGAGAAAAATAGACTAGGAGAATTTGTCCATCCTGAATATTGGAAATTTCCACACTTTAAAAAAAATATTATCCATCTTTTTAAATGATCATTCCACAGAAGATTGCTTGATTAAGAGACTGACTAAGATCAACCGGATGGATATTGTTCATCTAATTGAAACCCAGATGAACAAGTCAATTCAAGAACAAACCTCCAGGACATATGCAGAGATTGAGAAGACATTGGACCATAGTGAAGGTAGTTTTGGCACATTTTTTTTGTCAAAGGGTTTTCAATCAGTATACTAAATGAGTGTGTTTTACATCCTCTCCATTTTTTTTTCAGTTTCAGTGGCCCTGTCTTCAGTGCAAGAGGATGTGGAAAGCCCCAGGATTATGAGAAGGATTGAATCAGATCGCAAACCTCCCCCAGCTGTTTCTGAAGAGGACCTCTCTGTAGCTTCTCTACTGGACATTCCTTCATGGGCAGAGCCTACTGGACATATCCACTCAGACAGCATGCATGGTGACCTTTTGGAGGAGCTTGAGATCTCACAGTAAATTGACAATTTTATTCATTGGATTTCCAAATATGTGGCCTAGATCTGTAAGTTAATTTGTTACATCATTTGACAACAACAACAATAATAATGACAACAAAAATAATAATAAGCACAGATGACAGTATGTAGTTCTTGCAAAGTGATCCCTGAGTAGAACTGTGAATAAAATTATATACCTCTCGTCTAGTCTATATGGCAAAAGGGGGAGGACCGTGGTTGTGCCAGCCCACACTGTCATTAGCAATAATGATGAGGCGGTAGATGATAGGGTTGAGGTCACGGAGGGGGTCACCATTGAGAAGTCTAGCACAGGGCGCCATAAAGCTAGCACCGCCACTCCTTACAGCATGGGATCACTCGATCAGCTAATTTGGTGCAGTTCTTTAGGGCAGCCAGTCTTTTTTACACCATGGTCCAGTTTCACGTAAAGACATATTTTGACAGACCATCTTAGCTGCTGTTAGCAGCCCCTGTGTACACTCAGCCACCATCGCCGCACGTGAGTGGCACCGTTTGCGAGGAAATTTCTTGTGCGCCACAGGCTCGCAGCTGAGCTCAACTAAATTGAGAAAGGAACTAATCAGGTCATGAAATTATTCCATAATGTTTACTCAAAAGATTTGAACAAGTTCTTCATGAACAAAAACACTACTCAAGGCCAGTCTACCGCTGCGCGCCCGCCGCCCAACAAATGAAAATGGTTGGTGGCACTCAATCAAATTGAGTGCACTTTTAGTATTTTCGGTGCACATGTGCACCTTTGCAGTACTTATGTACACTCCTTTACATAATTGACCTGTGGATCAACTTTTTGTAACATTTCTGTTTGGTAATGTACCTTGAAATTTTTCTAAAGTAAAAATATGTGCCCTGGCTAAATAAAGGTGGGGAAACACTGCTGTGGTGCACTGACAAAACTGTACTGATTATACTGTTGATGCGATTTTTAAATTACGTTCAATGAGACCGCTGGAAAGAATCTACCCAGTGGTCTTACCCTTGATGTCAGTTAACTCAATTTGTGGCAGACCTTCAAAAATCAAAGAGGCGCTGAATGGGCTGCTCTGGTATTTGGTGTAAACTGGTTTTGTAGTTAGTATATATGCCTTTTTAACGATTTTACACATATGTTGAAGGCAGCGGCTCGGTGGACGACTGGTTAGCACATCCGCCTCACAGTTCTGAGAACCCAGTTTAAAATCCGGCCTCACCTGTGTATAGTTTGCATCTTCTCCCCGTGCCTGTGTGGGTTTTCTCAGCGTACTCCGGTTTCCTCCCACATCCCAAAAACATGCACGGTAGGTTAATTGAAGACTCTAAATTTTCCGTAGGTATGAATGTGAGTGCACATGGTTGTTTGTTCATATGCGCCGTGCGATTGGCTGGTGACGAGTTCAGTGTGTACCCCGCCTCCTGTCCATAGTTAGCTGGGATAGGCTCCAGGATACCCGCAACCCTAGTGAGGATAAGCAGTGTAGAAAATGGATGGCTGTAGAAGGCATAATTGTTGACTGTGTCTTCTTTATTTGTTGCAGTGAACTCAACCCTAACTTGTGGACATCAGATGATGTAATTTCACACGAGCGTACACGCTATGTCAACTTAGATGAGCAAGTAAGTATGCTCCCCACCAAAACAGAAGCTGCAATGAAGAGCAAAGCAACTCATGTTTATGATGCCAAGTACGAAGTGAAAGACCAGCAAATTTCCTGCAATATTCAAGTTCATGTTTTGAAACCTTTTCATGGTAGTGGTCAGCGCCAAGTCAAAGAGAAATGCAGTCAAAACGTCTCTGGAACATTTGGTGCAAAAGACGATGAGTGGTCATCGGAAACTTTGAAGTTGCCGTCATCTGGATCTATCAGTGACATTAGTCTGATCTTATCTGAATCAGACCAAGCTGAGACTGACTTCAAAGAGATTTATGAATACAACTATATTCCCCAGATTGTCACTCTAAATTTCGCCAAAGAAAAGTTGAGTGAAACCTCTGGTCGTACCATTTTTGTTTCACCAGAGATTCACCAAGTAACTGAAGAAAACACAGATTTAGATGTAAAATGTGAAGTCTTACAGAAGAGTGTTGATGAACTCACAACCCAATTCTGCAAAGAATTCCATGGCCATCTCGAGAGCCCACAGGTCTCTAATGTGAACAGGGGCTATGATTCATTTACAATCAACAACGAAAACACAAAAACACAAGTTAAAAACTTTAGGTTTCAGGATAACATGTCCTTCATTGATGATGATGATGATGATGATGTCCAGACAGTGGAATCCATTGTGACTACAGCCAAGTACCAACTGATGGATCATAGTAAAAACACTCAAATGGTCTGTGACTCAACTGAGAGCTCCGATATTTGTAGTGCAATCAGTCCAGACAGTGAGACATACAGGGAAAAAACAGTCTCTTCTCACCTTTATCTGCCTATCTATGCACGACAAACATCTGAGCAAGATGAAACATTGTCTTCCATGTCCTTAGGTTATGACACTTATGTTGACGAAGAGGATTTCTCACCAGCAGAATTTTGGACCTTAAATGACCCTTTACCAAGACCGTCATCACCCGAATCTGTCATGTCAATCAGTGATTACAGGGCAATGTCCCCTGACTCTCCTCTCAGTAAAAGGAAGGGTTTTACTGCAGACCTTCCCATAAAGGATGATAGCTGGTTACTCTTTTCAAACTCAACTAAATGTACTTCACCCGAAATTACTGAAACCAACACAGACTCTAATCCATCAAATGAGTGTGACACTAGTTTGGTGCAATTTGGTGCAACAAATAAACTTGCACAGAACTTTGATTCTCAAGTTGCAAAACACAGTCTCCCTTTACCAGACAGTGTACTTATTGAGGGAGAAATTTCAAGTTTGACTTCAAACATTCTGCCTTATGAGCATTTGCATGAAGTAAGTTCTCTCAATAGAAAAGCTTTGCAAGAATTAGGCACATATAATCATGGATATGAGTTGTCAGATATGGATTGCCGTCCATTCTCACCACAATCTCAGACTTCTCAGTACAGTTTCTCATTCCTTGAGCTCTTGCTCTCTGAACCAACCCGTTCCCAGCTTATGAGTCAGTTTTGTGATTATTTTTTACAGTATTCAGGGGGTAATCCAACTTTACCCCAAGTGACACAACACGACACAGAACTGGTCGAGGTTAGTACCTTGGAAACAAAACTGCCCTTGGATTGTAATTATCTGCAATATGACGATTACAAAACATCAAATGCTCATCTTTTGCCAGATGTGTCCCATTCAGTACACAAGTCTGATTCACAGTATTACATGAACGCACATCCATTACAGCGGAATGAATGTGATGAATGTGACAACCACAATGCAGGAAAGTATGGATCAATGAATACAATCGGTGATGTAATGATTGATAAAGAAGAGAGAGACGATGTAAAGGAAAAACAAATGTCATTTGAACCTAGTCTTCAAGTCCTTGAAGCAAAGAAAGAAAGTCAGGAATCATTTCTTGATTATTGGTTTTCTAAGTTGGCACCTCAACCTTCTAGCTTACAACCATCAACATATGACCCAGATCCTTGTATAACACATTTTGGAAAAAACACGGTCGAACAAAAAAAAAAAGGTCTAAATAAAGATTCTGTAGGTTCTATTTGGATGAAAAAATCAACAGAAGCAAATATTTATTCAGAAAACAAATTTCACAAACCATCTCTGGAGACCTCCAGCAGTTTGTCAGAAATAGAATTAAAGAAACCAGTCATCTTTAACTTTGAGGAAAGGCCAAAATATACCATAGAGTTTCCAAAGGATAAAACAATGAAATTACACAACGAAAAACCTTCCAATATTGAGGATTTGGTCCAAAACAACAGGCAAGAAAATCTGATGTCATCCTTTACAAAGGCAGGAGTATCAATAACAAAGTGTTCTTTATGTTCTGAATTGATTGAACAGGAAAAAGACACACATTGCAACTTTTTCTTACAATACACTGAAGATAAACCAAAACCAAGGAAAATATACTCAGACCTGTGTCTCAAACATAGTTTTGAAAACAGCGGACCAAAAACAGTGCGACAAAACCTTGTAACTGTGAACAAACCGCAGAGAAAATGTTTAGTGAAGTCATTTACATATGCTGAAGTTGTGCGTGGCATAACACATGAAAAGCAAGTAGATGTCATGTCTGAAGTAAAGACATTTGAGTCGAGACCGAGTTTGCCGCTGTTAGATTCTGACGACTCCAAGGAAAACTTGGTGTTGGAGGTAAGACCTTCTTCTCCAGAGTCTGTAGCATCTCAATGTGAACTCAGGGTTCTTTCTCCTGACTCACCTGTTCCTTATTTTGACGTGGCCCAAATTGAGAATTATGACCAATGCTTTCACCAAAGGTCGTACACACCACAATCGAGTGTTTCAGATTGGGAAGGTTGTGATTTGTGTCTCACAGACTTTTTTGATGATACCAGACCGATGTCTCCACAGTCTGTTTCATCAGACATGGAACGAGATGTCTCATTTCGCGGCAGGGCGCTGTCTCCAGATTCTGTTTCTTCAGATGTAGACACGTCCCTACTTTGGGACTGGCTGTTAGATTTCAGAGCATCCTCCCCAGAGTCTGTGGCATCAGTTGAGAAGTGTTCATTTGGTCCTGATTGTATGTTTGTTCAAAACAACAAACATTGTAGTTATTACTTACGGTATACTGAGGAAAGGCCAGCTTCTCCTCTGTCAACATTGTCTGACGTGGAGTATTCAGAATTTTGTCTCAAAGAACTCTTTGACGACAGCAGGCCAGGATCGCCAGATTCAGTATCGTCAGAAAATTTAAGTTCAGAAAATAATGTCGTGGCAATTGCAGGCCAATCATGGTCTTTTTCAAGACCTTTTACATATGCAGATGTCGTGCGTGGCTTTAGAAATGAAAGACAATCAGAGACCTTGTCTGAAGACACGGCTTTGGAGTCTAGGCCTGTTTTGGGACTATCTGACTCTTTTGATGACTTGTCTGACTTCTCCACAGATGAGTTGACTATGGAGGTGAGACCTTCTTCTCCACAGTCTATAGCATCTCAATGTGAACTCAGGGCTCTTTCTCCTGACTCACCTGTTCCTCATTTTGACGTGGCCCAAATTGAGAATTATGACAAATGCTTTCACCAAAGGTCGTACACACCACAATCGAGTGTTTCAGATTGGGAAGGTTGTGATTTGTGTCTCACCGACCTTTTTGATGAGACCAGACCGATGTCTCCACAGTCTGTTTCATTAGACATGGAACGAGATGTCTCATTTTGCGGCAGGGCGCTGTCTCCAGATTCTGTTTCTTCAGCTGTAGACACGTCCCTACTTCGGGACTGGCTGTTAGATTTCAGAGCATCCTCCCCAGAGTCTGTGGCATCAGTTGAGAAGTGTTCATTTGGTCCTGATTGTATGTTTGTTCAAAACAACAAACATTGTAGTTATTATTTATGGTATACTGAGGAAAGGCCAGTTTCTCCTCTGTCAACATTGTCTGACGTGGAGTATTCAGAATATTGTCTCAATGATCTCTTTGACAACTGCAGGCCAGGATCGCCAGATTCAGTATCGTCAGAAGATTTAAGTTCAGAAAATAATGTTGTGGCAATTGCAGGCCAACCATGGTCTTTTGCAAGACCTTCTACATATGCAGATGTCGTGCGTGGCTTTAGAAATGAAAAACAATCCGAGACCCTGTCTGAAGACACGGCTTTGGAGTCTAGGCTTGTTTCGGGACTAACTGACTCTTTTAATGACTTGTCTGACTTCTCCACAGATGAGTTGACTATGGAGGTGAGACCTTCTTCTCCACAGTCTGTAGCATCTCAATGTGAACTCAGGGCTCTTTCTCCTGACTCACCTGTTCCTCATTTTGAAGTGACCCAAATTGAGAATTATGACCAATGCTTTCACCAAAGGTCGTACACACCACAATCGAGTGTTTCAGATTGGGAAGGTTGTGATTTGTGTCTCACCGACCTTTTAAATGAGACCAGACCGATGTCTCCACAGTCTGTTTCATTAGACATGGAACGAGATGTCTCATTTTGCGGCAGGGCGCTGTCTCCAGATTCTGTTTCTTCAGCTGTAGACACGTCCCTACTTCGGGACTGGCTGTTAGATTTCAGAGCATCCTCCCCAGAGTCTGTGGCATCAGTTGAGAAGTGCTCATTTGGTCCTGATTGTATGTTTGTTCAAAACAACAAACATTGTAGTTATTACTTACGGTATACTGAGGAAAGGCCAGCTTCTCCTCTGTCAACATTGTCTGACGTGGAGTATTCAGAATTTTGTCTCAAGGATCTCTCTGACGACAGCAGGCCAGGATCGCCAGATTCAGTATCGTCAGAAAATTTAAGTGCAGAAAATAATGTCGTGGCAATTGCAGGCCAACCATGGTCTTTTGCAAGACCTTTTACATATGCAGATGTCGTGCGTGGCTTTAGAAATGAAAAACAATCCGAGACCCTGTCTGAAGACACGGCTTTGGAGTCTAGGCCTGTTTTGGGACTATCTGACTCTTTTGATGACTTGTCTGACTTCTCCACAGATGAGTTGACTATGGAGGTGAGACCTTCTTCTTCACAGTCTGAAGCATCTCAATGTGAACTCAGGGCTCTTTCTCCTGACTCACCTGTTCCTCATTTTGAAGTGACCCAAATTGAGAATTATGACCAATGCTTTCACCAAAGGTCGTACACACCACAATCGAGTGTTTCAGATTGGGAAGGTTGTGATTTGTGTCTCACCGACCTTTTAAATGAGACCAGACCGATGTCTCCACATTCTGTTTCATTAGACATGGAACGAGATGTCTCATTTTGCGGCAGGGCGCTGTCTCCAGATTCTGTTTCTTCAGCTGTAGACACGTCCCTACTTCGGGACTGGCTGTTAGATTTCAGAGCATCCTCCCCAGAGTCTGTGGCATCAGTTGAGAAGTGCTCATTTGGTCCTGATTGTATGTTTGTTCAAAACAACAAACATTGTAGTTATTACTTACGGTATACTGAGGAAAGGCCAGCTTCTCCTCTGTCAACATTGTCTGACGTGGAGTATTCAGAATTTTGTCTCAAGGATCTCTCTGACGACAGCAGGCCAGGATCGCCAGATTCAGTATCGTCAGAAAATTTAAGTGCAGAAAATAATGTCGTGGCAATTGCAGGCCAACCATGGTCTTTTGCAAGACCTTTTACATATGCAGATGTCGTGCGTGGCTTTAGAAATGAAAAACAATCCGAGACCCTGTCTGAAGACACGGCTTTGGAGTCTAGGCCTGTTTTGGGACTATCTGACTCTTTTGATGACTTGTCTGACTTCTCCACAGATGAGTTGACTATGGAGGTGAGACCTTCTTCTTCACAGTCTGAAGCATCTCAATGTGAACTCAGGGCTCTTTCTCCTGACTCACCTGTTCCTCATTTTGAAGTGACCCAAATTGAGAATTATGACCAATGCTTTCACCAAAGGTCGTACACACCACAATCGAGTGTTTCTGATTGGGAAGGTTGTGATTTGTGTCTCACCGACCTTTTTGATGAGACCAGACCGATGTCTCCACAGTCTGTTTCATCAGACATGGAACTAGATGTCTCATTTCGCGGCAGGGCGCTGTCTCCAGATTCTGTTTCTTCAGATGTAGACACGTCCCTACTTCGGGACAGGCTGTTAGATTTCAGAGCATCCTCTCCAGAGTCTGTGGCATCAGTTGAGAAGTGTTCATTTGGTCCTTATTGTATTTTTGTTCAAAACAACAAACATTGTAGTTATTACTTACGTTATACTGAGGAAAGGCCAGCTTCTCCTCTGTCAACATTGTCTGACGTGGAGTATTCAGAATTTTGTCTCAAGGAACTCTTTGACGACAGCAGGCCAGGATCGCCAGATTCAGTATCGTCAGAAAATTTAAGTTCAGAAAATAATGTCGTGGCAATTGCAGGCCAACCATGGTCTTTTTCAAGACCTTTTACATATGCAGATGTCGTGCGTGGCTTTAGAAATGAAAAACAATCCGAGACCCTGTCTGAAGACACGGCTTTGGAGTCTAGGCCTGTTTTGGGACTATCTGACTCTTTTGATGACTTGTCTGACTTCTCCACAGATGAGTTGACTATGGAGGTGAGACCTTCTTCTCCACAGTCTATAGCATCTCAATGTGAACTCAGGGCTCTTTCTCCTGACTCACCTGTTCCTCATTTTGACGTGGCCCAAATTGAGAATTATGACCAATGCTTTCACCAAAGGTCGTACACACCACAATCGAGTGTTTCAGATTGGGAAGGTTGTGATTTGTGTCTCACCGACCTTTTTGATGAGACCAGACCGATGTCTCCACAGTCTGTTTCATCAGACATGGAACTAGATGTCTCATTTCGCGGCAGGGCGCTGTCTCCAGATTCTGTTTCTTCAGATGTAGACACGTCCCTACTTCGGGACTGGCTGTTAGATTTCAGAGCATCCTCTCCAGAGTCTGTGGCATCAGTTGAGAAGTGCTCATTTGGTCCTGATTGTATGTTTGTTCAAAACAACAAACATTGTAGTTATTACTTACGGTATACTGAGGAAAGGCCAGCTTCTCCTCTGTCAACATTGTCTGACGTGGAGTATTCAGAATTTTGTCTCAAGGATCTCTCTGACGACAGCAGGCCAGGATCACCAGATTCAGTATCGTCAGAAAATTTAAGTGCAGAAAATAATGTTGTGGCAATTGCAGGCCAACCATGGTCTTTTGCAAGACCTTTTACATATGCAGATGTCGTGCGTGGCTTTAGAAATGAAAAACAATCCGAGACCCTGTCTGAAGACACGGCTTTGGAGTCTAGGCCTGTTTTGGGACTATCTGACTCTTTTGATGACTTGTCTGACTTCTCCACAGATGAGTTGACTATGGAGGTGAGACCTTCTTCTTCACAGTCTGTAGCATCTCAATGTGAACTCAGGGCTCTTTCTCCTGACTCACCTGTTCCTCATTTTGACGTGGCCCAAATTGAGAATTATGACCAATGCTTTCACCAAAGGTCGTACACACCACAATCGAGTGTTTCAGATTGGGAAGGTTGTGATTTGTGTCTCACCGAAATTTTTGATGAGACCAGACCGAAGTCTCCACAGTCTGTTTCATCAGACATTGAACTAGACTTCTCATTTCGCGGCAGGGCGCTGTCTCCAGATTCTGTTTCTTCAGATGTAGACACGTCCCTACTTCGGGACTGGCTGTTAGACTTGAGAGCATCCTCCCCAGAGTCTGTGGCATCAGTTGAGAAGTGTTCATTTGGTCCTGATTGTATGTTTGTTCAAAACAGCAAACATTGTAGTTATTATTTATGGTATACTGAGGAAAGGCCAGTTTCTCCTCTGTCAACAATGTCTGACGTGGAGTATTCAGAATATTGTCTCAAAGATCTCTTTGACGACAGCAGGCTAGGATCGCCAGATTCAGTATCGTCAGAAAATTTAAATGCAGAAAATAATGTTGTGGCAATTGCAGGCCAACCATGGTCTTTTGCAAGAACTTTTACATATGCAGATGTCGTGCGTGGCTTTAGAAATGAAAAACAATCCGAGACCCTGTCTGAAGACACGGCTTTGGAGTCTAGGCCTGTTTTGAGACTATCTGACTCTTTTGATGACTTGTCTGACTTCTCCACAGATGAGTTGACTATGGAGGTGAGACCTTCTTCTTCACAGTCTGTCGCATCTCAATGTGAACTCAGGGCTCTTTCTCCTGACTCACCTGTTCCTCATTTTAACGTGGCCCAAATTAAGAATTATGACCAATGCTTTCACCAAAGGTCGTACACACCACAATCGAGTGTTTCAGATTGGGAAGGTTGTGATTTGTGTCTCACCGACCTTTTTGATGAGACCAGACCGATGTCTCCACAGTCTGTTTCATCAGACATGGAACTAGATGTCTCATTTCGCGGCAGGGCGCTGTCTCCAGATTCTGTCTCTTCAGATGTAGACACGTCCCTACTTCGGGACTGGCTGTTAGATTTCAGAGCATCCTCTCCAGAGTCTGTGGCATCAGTTAAGAAGTGTTCATTTGGTCTTGATTGTATGTTTGTTCAAAACAACAAACATTGTAGTTATTACTTACAGTATACTGAGGAAAGGACAGCTTCTCCTCTGTCAACATTGTCTGATGTGGAGTATTCAGAATTTTGTATCAAGGATCTCTTTGACGATCGCAGGCCAGGATCGCCAGATTCAGTATCGTCAGAAAATGTAAGTGCAGAAAATAATGTCGTGGCAATTGCAGGCCAACCATGGTCTTTTGCAAGACCTTTTACATATGCAGATGTCGTGCGTGGCTTTAGAAATGACAAACAATCCGAGACCCTGTCTGAAGACACGGCTTTGGAGTCTAGGCCTGTTTTGGGACTATCCGACTCTTTTGATGACTTGTCTGACTTCTCCACAGATGAGTTGACTATGGAGGTGAGACCTTCTTCTTCACAGTCTGTAGCATCTCAATGTGAACTCAGGGCTCTTTCTCCTGACTCACCTGTTCCTCATTTTAACGTGGCCCAAATTAAGAATTATGACCAATGCTTTCACCAAAGGTCGTACACACCACAATCGAGTGTTTCAGATTGGGAAGGTTGTGATTTGTGTCTCACCGACCTTTTTGATGAGACCAGACCGATGTCTCCACAGTCTGTTTCATCAGACATGGAACTAGATGTCTCATTTCGCGGCAGGGCGCTGTCTCCAGATTCTGTCTCTTCAGATGTAGACACGTCCCTACTTCGGGACTGGCTGTTAGATTTCAGAGCATCCTCTCCAGAGTCTGTGGCATCAGTTAAGAAGTGTTCATTTGGTCTTGATTGTATGTTTGTTCAAAACAACAAACATTGTAGTTATTACTTACAGTATACTGAGGAAAGGACAGCTTCTCCTCTGTCAACATTGTCTGATGTGGAGTATTCAGAATTTTGTATCAAGGATCTCTTTGACGATCGCAGGCCAGGATCGCCAGATTCAGTATCGTCAGAAAATGTAAGTGCAGAAAATAATGTCGTGGCAATTGCAGGCCAACCATGGTCTTTTGCAAGACCTTTTACATATGCAGATGTCGTGCGTGGCTTTAGAAATGACAAACAATCCGAGACCCTGTCTGAAGACACGGCTTTGGAGTCTAGGCCTGTTTTGGGACTATCCGACTCTTTTGATGACTTGTCTGACTTCTCCACAGATGAGTTGACTATGGAGGTGAGACCTTCTTCTTCACAGTCTGTAGCATCTCAATGTGAACTCAGGGCTCTTTCTCCTGACTCACCTGTTCCTCATTTTGACGTGGCCCAAATTGAGAATTATGACCAATGCTTTCACCAAAGGTCGTACACACCACAATCGAGTGTTTCAGATTGGGAAGGTTGTGATTTGTGTCTCACCGACCTGTTTGATGAGACCAGACCGATTTCTCCACAGTCTGTTTCATCAGACATGGAACTAGATGTCTCATTTCGCAGCAGGGCGCTTTCTCCAGATTCTGTTTCTTCAGATGTAGACACGTCCCTACTTCGGGACTGGCTGTTAGACTTCAGAGCATCCTCTCCAGAGTCTGTGGCATCAGTTGAGAAGTGTTCATTTGGTCCTGATTGTATGTTTTTTCAAAACAACAAACATTGTAGTTATTACTTACAGTATACTGAGGAAAGGACAGCTTCTCCTCTGTCAACATTGTCTGATGTGGAGTATTCAGAATTTTGTATCAAGGATCTCTTTGACGATCGCAGGCCAGGATCGCCAGATTCAGTATCGTCAGAAAATGTAAGTCCAGAAAATAATGTCGTGGCAATTGCAGGCCAACCATGGTCTTTTGCAAGACCTTTTACATATGCAGATGTCGTGCGTGGCTTTAGAAATGACAAACAATCCGAGACCCTGTCTGAAGACACGGCTTTGGAGTCTAGGCCTGTTTTGGGACTATCCGACTCTTTTGATGACTTGTCTGACTTCTCCACAGATGAGTTGACTATGGAGGTGAGACCTTCTTCTTCACAGTCTGTAGCATCTCAATGTGAACTCAGGGCTCTTTCTCCTGACTCACCTGTTCCTCATTTTGACGTGGCCCAAATTGAGAATTATGACCAATGCTTTCACCAAAGGTCGTACACACCACAATCGAGTGTTTCAGATTGGGAAGGTTGTGATTTGTGTCTCACCGACCTGTTTGATGAGACCAGACCGATGTCTCCACAGTCTGTTTCATCAGACATGGAACTAGATGTCTCATTTCACAGCAGGGCGCTTTCTCCAGATTCTGTTTCTTCAGATGTAGACACGTCCCTACTTCGGGACTGGCTGTTAGACTTCAGAGCATCCTCTCCAGAGTCTGTGGCATCAGTTGAGAAGTGTTCATTTGGTCCTGATTGTATGTTTTTTCAAAACAACAAACTTTGTAGTTATTACTTACAGTATACTGAGGAAAGGACAGCTTCTCCTCTGTCAACATTGTCTGATGTGGAGTATTCAGAATTTTGTATCAAGGATCTCTTTGACGGTCGCAGGCCAGGATCGCCAGATTCAGTATCGTCAGAAAATGTAAGTCCAGAAAATAATGTCGTGGCAATTGCAGGCCAACCATGGTCTTTTGCAAGACCTTTTACATATGCAGATGTCGTGCGTGGCTTTAGAAATGACAAACAATCCGAGACCCTGTCTGAAGACACGGCTTTGGAGTCTAGGCCTGTTTTGGGACTATCCGACTCTTTTGATGACTTGTCTGACTTCTCCACAGATGAGTTGACTATGGAGGTGAGACCTTCTTCTTCACAGTCTGTAGCATCTCAATGTGAACTCAGGGCTCTTTCTCCTGACTCACCTGTTCCTCATTTTGACGTGGCCCAAATTGAGAATTATGACCAATGCTTTCACCAAAGGTCGTACACACCACAATCGAGTGTTTCAGATTGGGAAGGTTGTGATTTGTGTCTCACCGACCTTTTTGATGAGACCAGACCGATGTCTCCACAGTCTGTTTCATCAGACATGGAACTAGATGTCTCATTTCGCGGCAGGGCGCTGTCTCCAGATTCTGTCTCTTCAGATGTACACACGTCCCTACTTCGGGACTGGCTGTTAGACTTCAGAGCATCCTCTCCAGAGTCTGTGGCATCAGTTGAGAAGTGTTCATTTGGTTCTGATTGTATGTTTTTTCAAAACAACAAACATTGTAGTTATTACTTACAGTATACTGAGGAAAGGACAGCTTCTCCTCTGTCAACATTGTCTGATGTGGAGTATTCAGAATTTTGTATCAAGGATCTCTTTGATGATCGCAGGCCAGGATCGCCAGATTCAGTATCGTCAGAAAATGTAAGTGCAGAAAATAATTTCGTGGCAATTGCAGGCCAACCATGGTCTTTTGCAAGACCTTTTACATATGCAGATGTCGTGCGTGGCTTTAGAAATGACAAACAATCCGAGACCCTGTCTGAAGACACGGCTTTGGAGTCTAGGCCTGTTTTGGGACTATCCGACTCTTTTGATGACTTGTCTGACTTCTCCACAGATGAGTTGACTATGGAGGTGAGACCTTCTTCTTCACAGTCTGTAGCATCTCAATGTGAACTCAGGGCTCTTTCTCCTGACTCACCTGTTCCTCATTTTGACGTGGCCCAAATTGAGAATTATGACCAATGCTTTCACCACAGGTCGTACACACCACAATCGAGTGTTTCAGATTGGGAAGGTTGTGATTTGTGTCTCACCGACCTTTTTGATGAGACCAGACCGATTTCTCCACAGTCTGTTTCATCAGACATGGAACTAGATGTCTCATTTCGTGGCAGGGCGCTTTCTCCAGATTCTGTTTCTTCAGATGTAGACACGTCCCTACTTCGGGACTGGCTGTTAGACTTCAGAGCATCCTCTCCAGAGTCTCTGGCATCAGTTGAGAAGTGTTCATTTGTCCCTGATTGTATGTTTTTTCAAAACAACAAACATTGTAGTTATTACTTACAGTATACTGAGGAAAGGACAGCTTCTCCTCTGTCAACATTGTCTGATGTGGAGTATTCAGAATTTTGTATCAAGGATCTCTTTGACGATCGCAGGCCAGGATCGCCAGATTCAGTATCGTCAGAAAATGTAAGTCCAGAAAATAATGTCGTGGCAATTGCAGGCCAACCATGGTCTTTTGCAAGACCTTTTACATATGCAGATGTCGTGCGTGGCTTTAGAAATGACAAACAATCCGAGACCCTGTCTGAAGACACGGCTTTGGAGTCTAGGCCTGTTTTGGGACTATCCGACTCTTTTGATGACTTGTCTGACTTCTCCACAGATGAGTTGACTATGGAGCTGAGACCTTCTTCTCCACAGTCTGTAGCATCTCAATGTGAACTCAGGGCTCTTTCTCCTGACTCACCTGTTCCTCATTTTGATGTGGCCCAAATTGAGAATTATGACCAATGCTTTCACCACAGGTCGTACACGCCACAATCGAGTGTTTCAGATTGGGAAGGTTGTGATTTGTGTCTCACCGACCTTTTTGATGAGACCAGACCGATTTCTCCACAGTCTGTTTCATCAGACATGGAACTAGATGTCTCATTTCGCGGCAGGGCGCTTTCTCCAGATTCTGTTTCTTCAGATGTAGACACGTCCCTACTTCGGGACTGGCTGTTAGACTTCAGAGCATCCTCTCCAGAGTCTGTGGCATCAGTTGAGAAGTGTTCATTTGTTCCTGATTGTATGTTTTTTCAAAACAACAAACATTGTAGTTATTACTTACAGTATACTGAGGAAAGGACAGCTTCTCCTCTGTCAACATTGTCTGATGTGGAGTATTCAGAATTTTGTATCAAGGATCTCTTTGACGATCGCAGGCCAGGATCGCCAGATTCAGTATCGTCAGAAAATGTAAGTCCAGAAAATAATGTCGTGGCAATTGCAGGCCAACCATGGTCTTTTGCAAGACCTTTTACATATGCAGATGTCGTGCGTGGCTTTAGAAATGACAAACAATCCGAGACCCTGTCTGAAGACACGGCTTTGGAGTCTAGGCCTGTTTTGGGACTATCCGACTCTTTTGATGACTTGTCTGACTTCTCCACAGATGAGTTGACTATGGAGCTGAGACCTTCTTCTCCACAGTCTGTAGCATCTCAATGTGAACTCAGGGCTCTTTCT
This sequence comes from Phyllopteryx taeniolatus, assembly GCF_024500385.1. NCBI lineage: Eukaryota > Metazoa > Chordata > Actinopteri > Syngnathiformes > Syngnathidae > Phyllopteryx > Phyllopteryx taeniolatus. Next base: position 28,325,340 of record NC_084505.1, on the reverse strand, counting down.
CCTGACTCACCTGTTCCTCATTTTGATGTGGCCCAAATTGAGAATTATGACCAATGTTTTCACCAAAGGTCGTACACACCACAATCGAGTGTTTCAGATTGGGAAGGTTGTGATTTGTGTCTCACCGACCTTTTTGATGAGACCAGACCGAAGTCTCCACAGTCTGTTTCATCAGACATTGAACTAGATGTCTCATTTCGCGGCAGGGCGCTGTCTCCAGATTCTGTTTCTTCAGATGTAGACATGTCCCTACTTCGGGACTGGTTGTTAGACGTCAGAGCATCCTCTCCAGAGTCTGTGGCATCAGTTGAGAAGTGTCTATTTGGTCCTGATTGTATGTTTGTTCAAAACAACAAGCATTGTAGTTATTACTTACGGTATACTGAGGAAAGGCCAGTTTCTCCTCTGTCAACATTGTCTGACGTGGAGTATTCAGAATTTTGTATCAAGGATCACTTTGACGATCGCAGGCCAGAATCGCCAGATTCAGTATCTTCAGAAAATGTAAGTGCAGAAAATAATGTCGTGGCAATTGCAGGCCAACCATGGTCTTTTGCAAGACCTTTTACATATGCAGATGTCGTGCGTGGCTTTAGAAAAGAAAAACAATCCGAGACCCTGTCTGAAGACACGGCTTTGGAGTCTAGGCCTGTTTTGGGACTATCCGACTCTTTTGATGACTTGTCTGACTTCTCCACAGATGAGTTGACAATGGAGGTGAGACCTTCTTCTCCACAGTCTGTAGCATCTCAATGTGAACTCAGGGCTCTTTCTCCTGACTCACCTGTTCCTCATTTTGATGTGGCCCAAATTGAGAATTATGACCAATGTTTTCACCAAAGGTCGTACACACCACAATCGAGTGTTTCAGATTGGGAAGGTTGTGATTTGTGTCTCACCGACCTTTTTGATGAGACCAGACCGAAGTCTCCACAGTCTGTTTCATCAGACATTGAACTAGATGTCTCATTTCGCGGCAGGGCGCTGTCTCCAGATTCTGTCTCTTCAGATGTAGACACGTCCCTACTTCGGGACTGGCTGTTAGACTTCAGAGCATCCTCTCCAGAGTCTGTGGCATCAGTTGAGAAGTGTTCATTTGGTTCTGATTGTATGTTTTTTCAAAACAACAAACATTGTAGTTATTACTTACAGTATACTGAGGAAAGGACAGCTTCTCCTCTGTCAACATTGTCTGATGTGGAGTATTCAGAATTTTGTATCAAGGATCTCTTTGACGATCGCAGGCCAGGATCGCCAGATTCAGTATCGTCAGAAAATGTAAGTGCAGAAAATAATTTCGTGGCAATTGCAGGCCAACCATGGTCTTTTGCAAGACCTTTTACATATGCAGATGTCGTGCGTGGCTTTAGAAATGACAAACAATCCGAGACCCTGTCTGAAGACACGGCTTTGGAGTCTAGGCCTGTTTTGGGACTATCCGACTCTTTTGATGACTTGTCTGACTTCTCCACAGATGAGTTGACTATGGAGGTGAGACCTTCTTCTTCACAGTCTGTAGCATCTCAATGTGAACTCAGGGCTCTTTCTCCTGACTCACCTGTTCCTCATTTTGACGTGGCCCAAATTGAGAATTATGACCAATGCTTTCACCACAGGTCGTACACACCACAATCGAGTGTTTCAGATTGGGAAGGTTGTGATTTGTGTCTCACCGACCTTTTTGATGAGACCAGACCGATTTCTCCACAGTCTGTTTCATCAGACATGGAACTAGATGTCTCATTTCGCGGCAGGGCGCTTTCTCCAGATTCTGTTTCTTCAGATGTAGACACGTCCCTACTTCGGGACTGGCTGTTAGACTTCAGAGCATCCTCTCCAGAGTCTGTGGCATCAGTTGAGAAGTGTTCATTTGTTCCTGATTGTATGTTTTTTCAAAACAACAAACATTGTAGTTATTACTTACAGTATACTGAGGAAAGGACAGCTTCTCCTCTGTCAACATTGTCTGATGTGGAGTATTCAGAATTTTGTATCAAGGATCTCTTTGACGATCGCAGGCCAGGATCGCCAGATTCAGTATCGTCAGAAAATGTAAGTCCAGAAAATAATGTCGTGGCAATTGCAGGCCAGCCATGGTCTTTTGCAAGACCTTTTACATATGCAGATGTCGTGCGTGGCTTTAGAAATGACAAACAATCCGAGACCCTGTCTGAAGACACGGCTTTGGAGTCTAGGCCTGTTTTGGGACTATCCGACTCTTTTGATGACTTGTCTGACTTCTCCACAGATGAGTTGACTATGGAGCTGAGACCTTCTTCTCCAGAGTCTGTAGCATCTCAATGTGAACTCAGGGCTCTTTCTCCTGACTCACCTGTTCCTCATTTTGATGTGGCCCAAATTGAGAATTATGACCAATGTTTTCACCAAAGGTCGTACACACCACAATCGAGTGTTTCAGATTGGGAAGGTTGTGATTTGTGTCTCACCGACCTTTTTGATGAGACCAGACCGAAGTCTCCACAGTCTGTTTCATCAGACATTGAACTAGATGTCTCATTTCGCGGCAGGGCGCTGTCTCCAAATTCTGTTTCTTCAGATGTAGACATGTCCCTACTTCGGGACTGGCTGTTAGACGTCAGAGCATCCTCTCCAGAGTCTGTGGCATCAGTTGAGAAGTGTTTATTTGGTCCTGATTGTATGTTTGTTCAAAACAACAAGCATTGTAGTTATTACTTACGGTATACTGAGGAAAGGCCAGTTTCTCCTCTGTCAACATTGTCTGACGTGGAGTATTCAGAATTTTGTATCAAGGATCACTTTGACGATCGCAGGCCAGAATCGCCAGATTCAGTATCTTCAGAAAATGTAAGTGCAGAAAATAATGTCGTGGCAATTGCAGGCCAACCATGGTCTTTTGCAAGACCTTTTACATATGCAGATGTCGTGCGTGGCTTTAGAAATGAAAAACAATCCGAGACCCTGTCTGAAGACACGGCTTTGGAGTCTAGGCCTGTTTTGGGACTATCCGACTCTTTTGATGACTTGTCTGACTTCTCCACAGATGAGTTGACAATGGAGGTGAGACCTTCTTCTCCACAGTCTGTAGCATCTCAATGTGAACTCAGGGCTCTTTCTCCTGACTCACCTGTTCCTCATTTTGATGTGGCCCAAATTGAGAATTATGACCAATGTTTTCACCAAAGGTCGTACACACCACAATCGAGTGTTTCAGATTGGGAAGGTTGTGATTTGTGTCTCACCGACCTTTTTGATGAGACCAGACCGAAGTCTCCACAGTCTGTTTCATCAGACATTGAACTAGATGTCTCATTTCGCGGCAGGGCGCTGTCTCCAGATTCTGTTTCTTCAGATGTAGACATGTCCCTACTTCGGGACTGGCTGTTAGACTTCAGAGCATCCTCTCCAGAGTCTGTGGCATCAGTTGAGAAGTGTTCATTTGGTCCTAATTGTATGTTTGTTCAAAACAACAAGCATTGTAGTTATTACTTACGGTATACTGAGGAAAGGCTAGCTTCTCCTCTGTCAACATTGTCTGATGTGGAGTATTCAGAATTTTGTCTCAAGGATCTCTTTGACAACAGCAAGCCAGGATCGCCAGATTCAGTATCGTCAGAAAATTTAAGTGCAGAAAATAATGTTGTGGCAATTGCAGGCCAACCATGGTCTTTTGCAAGACCTTTTACATATGCAGATGTCGTGTGTGGCTTTAAAAATGAAAAACAATCAGAGACCTTGTCTGAAGACACGGCTTTGGAGTCTAGGCCTTTTTTGGGACTATCTGACTCTTTTGATGACTTGTCTGACTTCTCCACAGATGAGTTGACTATGGAGCTGAGACCTTCTTCTCCACAGTCTGTAGCATCTCAATGTGACCTCAGGGCTCTTTCTCCTGACTCACCTGTTCCTCATTTTGATGTGGCCCAAATTGAGAATTATGACCAATGTTTTCACCAAAGGTCGTACACACCACAATCGAGTGTTACAGATTGGGAAGGTTGTGATTTGTGTCTCACCGACCTTTTTGATGAGACCAGACCGAAGTCTCCACAGTCTGTTTCATCAGACATTGAACTAGATGTCTCATTTTGCGGCAGGGCGCTGTCTCCAGATTCTGTTTCTTCAGATGTAGACATGTCCCTACTTCGGGACTGGCTGTTAGACTTCAGAGCATCATCTCCAGAGTCTGTGGCATCAGTTGAGAAGTGTTCATTTGGTCCTGATTGTATGTTTTTTCAAAACAACAAAAATTGTAGTTATTACTTACAGTATACTGAGGAAAGGACAGCTTCTCCTCTGTCAACATTGTCTGATGTGGAGTATTCAGAATTTTGTATCAAGGATCTCTTTGACGATCGCAGGCCAGGATCGCCAGATTCAGTATCGTCAGAAAATGTAAGTGCAGAAAATTATGTCGTGGCAATTGCAGGCCAACCATGGTCTTTTGCAAGACCTTTTGCATATGCAGATGTCGTGCGTGGCTTTAGAAATGACAAACAATCCGAGACCCTGTCTGAAGACACGGCTTTGGAGTCTAGGCCTGTTTTGGGACTATCCGACTCTTTTGATGACTTGTCTGACTTCTCCACAGATGAGTTGACTATGGAGGTGAGACCTTCTTCTCCACAGTCTGTAGCATCTCAATGTGAACTCAGGGCTCTTTCTCCTGACTCACCTGTTCCTCATTTTGATGTGGCCCAAATTGAGAATTATGACCAATGTTTTCACCAAAGGTCGTACACACCACAATCGAGTGTTTCAGATTGGGAAGGTTGTGATTTGTTTCTCACCGACCTTTTTGATGAGACCAGACCGATGTCTCCACAGTCTGTTTCATCAGACATTGAACTCGATGTCTCATTTTGCGTCAGGGCGCTGTCTCCAGATTCTGTCTCTTCAGATGTAGACACGTCCCTACTTCGGGACTGGCTGTTAGATTTCAGAGCATCCTCTCCAGAGTCTGTGGCATCAGTTAAGAAGTGTTCATTTGGTCTTGATTGTATGTTTGTTCAAAACAACAAACATTGTAGTTATTACTTACAGCATACTGAGGAAAGGCCAGTTTCTCCTCTGTCAACATTGTCTGACGTGGAGTATTCAGAATTTTGTATCAAGGATCTCTTTGACGATCGCAGGCCAGAATCGCCAGATTCAGTATCGTCAGAAAATGTAAGTGCAGAAAATAATGTCGTGGCAATTGCAGGCCAACCATGGTCTTTTGCAAGACCTTTTACATATGCAGATGTCGTGCGTGGCTTTAGAAATGAAAAACAATCCGAGACCCTGTCTGAAGACACGGGTTTGGAGTCTAGGCCTGTTTTGGGACTATCCGACTCTTTTGATGACTTGTCTGACTTCTCCACAGATGAGTTGACAATGGAGGTGAGACCTTCTTCTTCACAGTCTGTAGCATCTCAATGTGAACTCAGGGCTCTTTCTCCTGACTCACCTGTTCCTCATTTTGACGTGGCCCAAATTGAGAATTATGACCAATGCTTTCACCAAAGGTCGTACACACCACAATCGAGTGTTTCAGATTGGGAAGGTTGTGATTTGTGTCTCACCAACCTTTTTGATGAGACCAGACCGATGTCTCCACAGTCTGTTTCATCAGACATGGAACTAGATGTCTCATTTCGCGGCAGGGCGCTTTCTCCAGATTCTGTTTCTTCAGATGTAGACACGTCCCTACTTTGGGACTGGCTGTTAGACTTCAGAGCATCCTCTCCAGAGTCTGTGGCATCAGTTGAGAAGTGTTCATTTGGTCCTGATTGTATGTTTTTTCAAAACAACAAACGTTGTAGTTATTACTTACAGTATACTGAGGAAAGGACAGCTTCTCCTCTGTCAACATTGTCTGATGTGGAGTATTCAGAATTTTGTATCAAGGCTCTCTCTGACGATAACAGGCCAGGATCGCCAGATTCAGTATCGTCAGAAAATTTAAGTGCAGAAAATAATGTCGTGGCAATTGCAGGCCAACCATGGTCTTTTGCAAGACCTTTTACATATGCAGATGTCGTGCGCGGCTTTAAAAATGAAAAGCAATCAGAGACCTTGTCTGAAGACTCGGCTTTGGAGTCTAGGCCTGTTTTGGGACTATCTGACTCTTTTGATGACTTGTCTGACTTCTCCAAAGATGAGTTGACTATGGAGGTGAGACCTTCTTCTCCACAGTCTGTAGCATCTCAATGTGAACTCAGGGCTCTTTCTCCTGACTCACCTGTTCCTCATTTTGATGTGGCCCAAATTGAGAATTATGACCAATGTTTTCACCAAAGGTCGTACACACCACAATCGAGTGTTTCAGATTGGGAAGGTTGTGATTTGTGTCTCACCGACCTTTTTGATGAGACCAGACCGATGTCTCCACAGTCTGTTTCATCAGACATTGAACTCGATGTCTCATTTTGCGGCAGGTCGCTGTCTCCAGATTCTGTTTCTTCAGATGTAGACACGTCCCTACTTTGGGACCGGCTGTTAGATTTCAGAGCATCCTCTCCAGAGTCTGTGGCATCAGTTAAGAAGTGTTCATTTGGTCCTGATTGTATGTTTGTTCAAAACAACAAACATTGTAGTTATTACTTACAGCATACTGAGGAAAGGCCAGTTTCTCCTTTGTCAAAATTGTCTGACGTGGAGTATTCAGAATTTTGTATCAAGGATCTCTTTGACGATCGCAGGCCAGGATCGCCAGATTCAGTATCGTCAGAAAATGTAAGTGCAGAAAATAATGTCGTGGCAATTGCAGGCCAACCATGGTCTTTTGCAAGACCTTTTACATATGCAGATGTCGTGCGTGGCTTTAGAAATGAAAAACAATCCGAGACCCTTTCTGATGACACGGCTTTGGAGTCTAGGCCTTTTTTGGGACTATCTGACTCTTTTGATGACTTGTCTGACTTCTCCACAGATGAGTTGACTATGGAGGTGAGACCTTCTTCTTCACAGTCTGTAGCATCTCAATGTGAACTCAGGGCTCTTTCTCCTGACTCACCTGTTCCTCATTTTGACGTGGCCCAAATTGAGAATTATGACCAATGCTTTCACCAAAGGTCGTACACACCAGAATCGAGTGTTTCAGATTGGGAAGGTTGTGATTTGTGTCTCACCGACCTTTTTCATGAGACCAGACCGAAGTCTCCACAGTCTGTTTCATCAGACATAGAACTCGATATCTTAGTTAGCAGCAGGGCGTTGTCTCCAGATTCTGTTTCTTCAGATTTAAACAGGTCCCTACTTTGGGACTGGCTGTTAGACTTCAGAGCATCCTCCCCAGAGTCTGTGGCATCAGTTGACAAGTGTTCATTTGGTCCTGATTGTATGTTTGTTCAAAACAACAAACATTGTAGTTATTACTTACGGTATTTTGAGGAAAGGCCAGTTTCGCCTCTGACAACTTTGTGTGACGTGGAGTATTCAGAATTTTGTCTCAAGGATCTCTTTGACGACAACAGGCCAGAATCACCGGATTCATTATCGTCAGAAAATTTTATTCCAGAAAATAAAGTCGTGGAATTTGCAGGCCAACTTCAGTTTAGTGCGAGACATGTTACACTTGCAGATGTGTCGTCCTTGTCCCCAGTGTTGAGAGACCTCCATCCTTATCAAAAATTGATATCACCTTTGTTTGAGCCCCTCTATAAGGGACAATATTCTTCTTTCAAAATGTTTTTTAACTTCGATGTCGAACAACAGCCTTTCCACAATCCTCAACCAGTCCCCTCCTATTTAGAAGTCAAACAGCCACGCAAGTTATCTCTGTCTTGTATTAATCCTTCAAACAATCATCTCCCAGAGAATCCTTCAACCTGCCTCACTGACAAATTTACTGCACCAAAATGTCCTCCGGACTCTGCTGTCTTATCATATTTTACACCAAAATATTCTTTCCAACTTGCTGAGGAATGTAAATTCAATGAATCATTTTCACAATCAGATAATGTTGTACACATATCTGAGGCATTTCATTCTCATCAGTTATCAGAAAATTTATCTGTTTCACCAGATTCATCAGTGTTGCATCTAAAGTTTGTTGATCAGTATCGTGATGAGATCAAACCAGATTCTCCCAAATCTATTGCCCTTGACAGTGAAACTCATGACACACTGCGCCATCAAAACATGGTTGTCCAGTCATTTAGTGACTCCTGCTTTTCTAATTCAAGACAATCTTCCCCTGGAATTCCTGATTCAGTCGAAGATTCAGTACAATGTTTAAAACACCAACAATCTCAACACGGTCTCATAGGTGAAAGTGTTCCCACAGACCAAAGACTTGCCCACAACCCAATCCACAGGAGATTAATGGCACACATATTTGATCCAGTCTATAAGGGAAAACATGTCTGTGACACAGTCACGTTTAGTCTAACTACTTTTGATAGAGGCTTTCAAAAGACTTCTGAGCAAAACAACTTTGAATGTTTAACAGCTATTGGGGAGACGCAATTTGTTGAAGAATCTTGTAATTTTGAAAGCATGGACAGCATCGAGCCTCGACTGAATGAGGCCATGACTGGCAATGCTAGCCAGCCAGAGTTGAGTTCCATGCCATCTGTGGAAGAAAACATGGACTTTCATCACACTGTCAAAGGCATGGAGGCCTTCAGCAAACAAACTCAAACAAGGAGTGAAACAATGGAACCAAGATCGCTTTTGCTTGAGCATGAAGGGACAGACACTATATCCCCATTAATGATGACACACAGCCAAGATGTCCTTTTCAAAGACATGAAAAGACAGTCAGTGAGAATGGACAAAAAGTTTCAAGTTCTGCCGGTAAGACAGCAGAAGGTCTTGCTATGCAGAGAATGCAGTGTTGCTTCATATAATTAATAATGTTGGCACTATATTGTATATTGTTGGAATTAATGCTTTACCTCAAGCTTTTACTAATTGCACACAATGGTCCCACTGCCATGGCGTGTTCATATTAAAGCAGAAGGAATGGTTTTCTTTCGGGATTGCCATACAGCTGTAGCGCAGCAACTGTCATAACTAATATTCAGTAATGTGCTCACCATTTTAATGGGGAATGTGCTCTCTGCACTGATGTTATAAGAGAGCATCAGCCATTTACAGGAGGTCCTTGGTTTACGATGGTATCAATATACGAGGTTTGGAGGTTACGATAGAGATGGGAAGGATGTGCAGCAGGTTAGGGGGATTAAGGATAGAGATGGAAATATGTTGACTGGTGCCAGCAGTGTGCAAGCTAGGTGGAAAGAATACTTCGAGGAGTTGATGAATGAGGAAAATGAGAGAGAAGGGAGAGTAGAAGAGGCAAGTGTGGTGGACCAGGAAGTGCCAATGATTAGTAAGGGGGAAGTTAGAAAGGCATTAAAGAGGATGAAAAATGGAAAGGCAGTTGGTCCTGATGACATTCCTGTGGAGGTACGGAAGCATCTAGGAGAGGTGGCTGTGGAGTTTTTGACCAGCTTGTTCAATAGAATTCTAGTGCGTGAGAAGATGCCTGAGGAATGGAGGAAAAGTGTACTGGTGCCCATTTTTAAGAACAAAGGTGATGTGCAGAGCTGTGGGAACTATAGAGGAATAAAGTTGATGAGCCACACAATGAAGTTATGGGAAAGAGTAGTGGAGGCTAGACTCAAGACAGAAGTGAGTATTTGCGAGCAACAGTATGGTTTCATGCTTAGAAAGAGTACCACAGATGAATTATTTGCCTTGAGGATGTTGTTGGAAAAGTACAGAGAAGGTCAGAAGGAGCTACATTGTGTCTTTGTAGATCTAGAGAAAGCCTATGACAGAGTACCCAGAGAGGAACTGTGGTACTGCATGCGGAGGTCTGGAGTGGCAGAGAAGTATGTTAGAATAATACAGGACATGTACGAGGACAGCAGAACAGCGGTGAGGTGTGCTGTAGGTGTGACAGAAGAATTTAAGGTGGACGTGGGACTGCATCAGGGATCAGCCCTGAGCCCCTTCCTGTTTGCAGTGGTGATGGATAGGCTGACAGATGAGGTTAGACTGGAATCCCCGTGGAGCATGATGTTTGCAGATGACATTGTGATCTGCAGTGAAAGCAAGGGAGCAGCTGGAGGAACAGTTAGAAAGATGGAGGCATGCACTCAAAAGAAGAGAAATGAAGATTAGCCGAAGTAAAACAGAATATATGTGCATGAATGAGAGGAGTGGTGGGGGAAGAGATAGCAAGGGTGGATGACTTGAAATACTTGGGGTCAACCGTCCAGAGCAATGGTTAGTGTGGTCAGGAAGTGAAGAAACGGGTCCAAGCAGGTTGGAACGGGTGGAGGAAAGTGTCAGGTGTGTTATGTGACAGAAGAGTCTCTGCTAGGATGAAGGGCAAAATTTATAAAACAGTGGTGAGGCCAGCCATGATGTACGGATTAGAGACAGTGGCACTGAAGAGACAACAGGAAGCAGAGTTGGGGGTGGCGGAAATGAAGATGTTAAGGTTCGCTCTCGGAGTGGCCAGGTTGGATAAAATTAGAAATGAGCTCATCAGAGGGGCAGCCAAGGTTCGATGTTTTGGAGACAAAGTTAGAGAGAGCAGACTTCGATGGTTTGGGCACGTCCAGAGGAGAAATAGTGAGTATATTGGTAGAAGGATGATGAAGATGGAGCTGCCAGGCAAGAGAGCTAGAGGAAGACCAAAGAGAAGCTTGATGGATATCGTGAGGGAAGACATGATGGCAGTTGGTGTTCGAGAGGAGGATGCAGGAGATAGGCTTACATGGAAAAGGATGACGCGCTGTGGCGACCCCTAACGGGACAAGCCGAGAGGAAAAGAAGAAGAAGGAGGTTACGAACGCAATTAAGTAGTCTGCGCAGCGGAGTAAGAATACGTCGTCATGCGGCACAAGGAGGCAGGCTCAGTTACTGCCGTCCTTATTCTTTTTCATTTGATTGTTTTGTATGTATGGCCCATTAGTGTTTCTTCATACACTTACTTACTGTAATTGTTACTTTACTACTGCGTAAACACAGGTTATTAATAGAGTACAGCACTTTCCGACTTGCATACAAATTCAGGTTGCACTGCCGGCGTAGGAACAAAACTCTTGTCGTAAACCAAGGACACCCAGTAAATTAAAAGATGCATGTCCACCCTCACTTAACACATAATCCAGATTGTGACACAAGTTCACTTGTGCCATGCCCTGTAATATGTCATTGTATTTTCAATGATGTGCTATTGATAGGCAATTTAAATTTTCTCTATCATTATTGTTGTTGACAGTTAGAAAATACCACTGGAATGACCTACAGTAAATGCTCGTGGCCTATAAGTGAATTTTTGCATCAGAGACAGTGCTCTGACACCTGGCCTCCACATAATGCATGTTTCATTTTACTCTCCTTTTTCATCAGTCACAAATCATTTTCATTTTTTTCCATTCCATCATATCCTGCAGGTATCAACATCATCATCTGGGGAAAATCTTTCCAAACCTAAAGATAAAAAAGATCCGGATTTGGAGTGTTTTGTAACAAACATACTTTTAATGCCTTGTAACACAAACGCACTCTGTGGAAATATAGAATTACCCACTGCCGATACTTTTTATCAGAGTAAAACACATTCTGAGATCATGATGATTAGTGAAATTGGCCCACCACAAACTACAGACAAAGAAGTTCTAGTATTCCCTGAACAAAGTGAAGGTGAAGGGTTCAGCTCAATGACCAAAGACTCCGCTCAAGAAAGTGGTGAGGAGGAAATTATCACATCATCAAACCCCACACCAACTCCACCAGGTTCAGGATCTTCACAACTGCACTGCTTACTGTCAGATCTAGAAGAGATTAAAATTACGCAATATGAAAAGTTTGGATCAAAGATCATGTGTACACCTTTATCGCGACCCAATGACAAAAGCTCTGACGGTGATAAGATTCATGAATGCAAAGAACGTCAACTTAGAGATAGATGTTCCACAGATAATGTAAGTATCAGCATGCAGCAAGAAGATACAAACCAGACAAATGGCACAATCACATGGCCTGCACACCTTCAAACATTTGACCAGGATGTCACTGAAGAAGTCTCACTTGATCCCACAACTACACAGTCAACCTTTGGTCGAGAACCTATTATCTCACCCACTGAAGACCTGTCAAGTGCAGAATATTCAAAAAGAGGTCATGATATTTTGGAGCAGTCACTGAATTTTACTTCAGATGTCGCTAAACCAATCTTCCTCGAAGTTTCTGAAGAAGTGCCAAGTAATCTGTGTGAGGAATATTTTAAAAACGATGTCATTCAAGGTCAAGAGCATGAACCAAATTTTCTGTCTTATGAAAGGGAAGACACAACAAGGAAGAGTCGCCGAGATTTATGCAAGGAAGTGTCAGACATGCCGAGTCAAGAAACAGCTATTTTTGAAAGACGGTTTAGCTTTGAGCAACTGATACCGTGCTCCATTTCAGCGAAGGTTGAGGGGTCCTCACATGAGATTAGTCCGTTGGTGAGTGTACATCATCAGGAAACAACCACCTCTGGAACGCAATCTGATGATTCCTCAAATGAGGTTAATACAAGAGCGAATTTGCAACATTTGGAAGAATCCTTCACTCCAGTGGACAATGATGGACCTGATTCTCATCTTAGCTCAGTTAAAACCAACACAGCAATGACTTTATTCACCTCTGATGAGGAGTACACCATCTTACCTGCCTATGCAGCAACCTCTTCTACCACAACCACCTTGACCCACATGCGCCCGGCATATGAAGATGTTGTCTGCAGTGGTGCACATGGTTCAGCCTCTGAATATTCATATCCAGAGCCTTACTTTGACTGCAGGCAGGCTGCATCAGATTTCTCAGAGACTGAGCTTGATGAACCAAAGTTCAGATCTAGCTCAAATAAAGGTCATCTTGGGGATTACCTCAGTCACCCAGGAGAGAAAGAAACTGTGTATAGACAGGTGTTGCTGTCTTCTGGAAGTGAAGATTATGAGGATGCTTCTGTTGTTCACGAAGTTGTACCCATCGAGAGTGAAGATGTATTATTCCGCTCAGAGGCATCTGCTGAAGAATTCACCTTGTGTGAACTGCCCAGCTCCAAAATGAGAGCATATGATGATACGCATTCTCTGACAAGGGTAAGGCTAGATTTAGTGGACTGTCCTGGTCTTGCAAGCTTTGCTTAACCAAATGTTATATTTACCTCATAAAGGACTGACTGCTAAACCTCTGGCTACATGGATGGAATCTTCATAACCCTCAATTTTATTTGGGATTTCTCATTTAACCAGTCCTACCTCAGCATGTATCATACTCATGTTAAACCAAAGCTACCGCTTTCATAATCACCTGTCAGATCATTTAGTAAACATATGCATGTTATTTTTGATGAAACTAACAGACTGTTATGTTGTACTGTCCAGTGTATGAAATGAAAAAAATCTCTGGAAAGGACACCATACTACTTTGTTTCTTGCTTGCGTTGCTTCCCAAAATTTATTCATTTGGATATGTTCTTCGTAATCGTAATGGATTTTGTTCTACTTGGTCAGGAGATCAACTCAGAGATTGGCTCAATGTCTGAAAGTTCTGATGATGAATTTTTGAGTACCAGAATTGTGCGAAGGAGAGTTGTCATTCAGGTATCCACCCCAACATGATTGAAGGTGGAGGGATGGAGCATGAAGGGTGTGATTTTAACCATACTAGGTTTTCAATGTCAACTTTCAATTGCCGTCTAACAGCTTTAGACTAATCACAGAGGATAAAAAATTGGGTTATAAAAGGTGATGTTGTGTTTACCAGCGCGTATTTCTTCCATTTGCGCACATTTTCCCTGAGAATACAACTTAAAATGTTACAGCCCTCCTATCCCAATTTTATTCAGGAAATCTGTCTTTTTTCTGTTACAGGCTGATGAAATGCCTGACCTTCCGACTCAGACTGTGACAGAAGAAAAGTACCAAGATGAAAATGGGCACATTGTTGTCAAAAAGGTACAGTAGGATTTTTTTGGAAAGATTTGGCACATTAAAAATGACATACAACTATAGTGCAAAAACATTACGCCACTTCAAGCGTTGTTTTAATGCCCTTTTCACAGTGGTTTGACACAGTAAATTTCTTAAGAGTAGTACATCTAGTTATTAGGATCACACAAATAGAACTAAACCATTTTCCAAGATTCTTTATAGAGGGTTAGTGGATGGTCCATGGAAGAACCCATTACATATTGGTGAAGATGCAGATAAAGGTGCAAATACATAGATTTCAGACTTTTCTTTTGTACTATGTATTTGAACTGAGGGGAATATAGTAAGAAGCATTGAGCATTAATCTATATAAGCCTCACTGCTACATTGGCCACTAGATTTCTAAGTGGATTTTTGACCTTCCTCAGGTTACTCGAAAGATTATTCGCAAGTGTGTTTCGTCGGACGGTGTGGAACGGGAGGAGGTCTCGGTCGAGGGATCCCCACAGAGGTCCATAAGTGTTGGAGAGGGAGACGGATACTCCAAAGTGGTGAAGCGCACTGTTCTAAAGAGTGAGGGAGACCATACAGAGGTATGTGTGTCTACTCTATATTCAGACTGGCCAATATGGCCTAAAATTCAATTATTGAGTTCCTTCACAGTAACGGTATACAGTATAATGAGATCGTAAGTGTTTGAATTATTTCTGAATGAGTTCATAATCCCTTAGCAAACCTTGATTATTATTTTTTTTAAACAGATATGATACAGATATACTTTGATCAAATTTACTGTGCAGATCTCAAAAGTAAAATTCAGCATTCTGTGGTGTAAAATAGTGCAGACAAACAAACAATTTCTGATATAAATATTTAAGAAACACTAAAACGCACGCCCGCAACCCTTGTGAGGATAAGCGGTACAGAAAATGGATGGATGGATGGATAATTTTTATTATTTTTTTTTATCTTTATTGAGATTCAGACTTGATCAGTCGAACAGAACAAAGTTTCTAGAAGGGAGAGAGAAACAAAGACAAAAGACAGAGCACTCATTGTAAACAGGATGAGAGAAGTAAATCATTACATCATATCCAACAAGGAAACATTAATATGAGTGTTGCATGGGGCTGTAGTGCTACACCGTGTGAAGGAAGGACAGGACAAAATAGAACAGGACAAGGACAGGAGAAGAAGCATGCAGGACCAGGGTCGTGAACCCGGCTGTACAACTTAAGTGTAGTGGCTTTAATTATGTAAATTATAGAAGTCTACAAGGCGAGAGTATATGTGAAGGGATACACAACCGATTTGCATATTCATGAGTTATTTGTTGCAGTAAGTGCGTGACCCCTCACCCAGTGAAAGAGTCCTACGGCTGTGTGCCTGTGGATACATGCAAGTGAATTGACACCGTTTTACATGCACAAAGACTGACAAAAGTATCCTGTAATTGCTGTGCCTGCACCGCGGAGGTTGAGGACCCCACCCAATCAATCAAGGGGCGGGATCGGGTCCAGGGGTCCACCCGAGAGCAGCCCGGCGGACGGACACATGCCGCACCGAGGGACCCAGGGCGGTCCGCCGCCCCCAACCCCAACTCCACCCCCAGGATAGCCAGACCCCCCCCCCAACCCGCAAGGCCTGCGATGCAGCCAGTCCCCGCCCAGCCCGAGGGCGGGATAGTGTCCCTTGTTTGTTGGAAAGGAGGGCGGATAGGGGCACCCGACAAGGGAACAATAAGGGGGGGAGGACACAAGGAGCAGCCGCGGGCCTTGAGAGGTCAGCCTCAACACCAAGCAGTCATCGGGAGCACCGCCATGCAAGAAAGTGAGACCCACCTCCCCCCTGTTACTATGACTGCCAGGTCCCTGACTGGTGCAGTCATTGGCCCTAACCAGTGCCCCCCCCCCCCCCCCCCCCCCCACACACACACTCCCGAGTGGTGTGGTGCATTAAAATCTGGAGAGGTCAGTGAGCCGAGGGGGTGGGGCAGGGCTGCCAGGCAGTACTGCCTAACAGCCAAACCCCCTCCACCCACGACCCACCGCCCCCCAGAGATAGGTGTATGTGGTGCATTAAAACATGGGGAGTGTGTGTGATGCATTGTTCCACAGCCAGGACGAAAACCACACTGTTCCTCCTGGATCTGAGATTTGACTTCCCGACGGACCCTCCTCTCTAGTAGCCTTGAATAGACCAGGCTGATCCCCCTGTAGTTGGAACACACCCACCAGTCCCCCTTCTTAAAAAGGGGGGCCACCACCCCAGTCTGCCAATCCACAGGCACTGTCGCCGATGTCCACGCGATGTTGCAGAGGCGTGTCAACCAGGACAGCCCCACAACATCCAGAGCGTTTCGGAACTCCGGGGGCGAATCTCATCCACCCCCGGGGCCTTGCCACCGAGGAGCTTTTTAACCACCTCGGTGACCTCAACCCCAGAGATAGGAGAGCCTGCCTCAGAGAACCCAGACTCTGCTTCCTCATGGGAAGGGGTGTTGGTGGAATTGAGGAGGTCTTCGAAGTATTCTCCCCACCGACTCACAACGTCCCAAGTCGAGGTCAGCAGCGCCCCATTCCCACTATACACAGTGTTGATGGTGCACTGCTTCTCCCTCCTGAGACGCCGGATAGTGGACCAGAATTTCTTCGAAGCCATCCAGAAGTCTTTTTCCATGGCCTCACCAAACTCCTCCCATGCCCAAGTTTTTGCTTCAGCGACCACCAAAGCAAGTCCAATGACACGACCACAAAGTCGAAAAACAAAGGCACCAGGCGCTCGCCTTCGAGCCCCACCTCCAGGCCTGGCTCCAGAGGGGGGCCCCGGTGACCCGCGTCCGGGCAAGGGAAAACTGAATCCATCGTTTGTTGTCATCATAAGGGGTCTTTGAGCCGTGCTTTGTCTGGTCCCTCACCTAGGGCCTGTTTGCCATGGGTGACCCTACCAGGGGCTTGAAACCCCAGACAACTTAGCTCCTAGGATCATTGGGACATACAAACCCCTCCACCACGATAAGGTGACGGCTTCCAGGAGGCGGAGTTCAAATCTACTGAAGGACAAATTTATACTACCATTTATCTCATATATACCACATATTACTGTGTAAACTGCACACCCTTAATCTACAGTAATAGCAAAATTT
The DNA here is from genome assembly GCF_024500385.1 of Phyllopteryx taeniolatus. Classification (NCBI taxonomy): domain Eukaryota; kingdom Metazoa; phylum Chordata; class Actinopteri; order Syngnathiformes; family Syngnathidae; genus Phyllopteryx; species Phyllopteryx taeniolatus. Next base: position 28,308,291 of record NC_084505.1, on the reverse strand, counting down.
CATCATAGTCATTTAATGCCCTTTATATCTGAAAAACTGGAAGACACATGCTCATTTTTGTTAGTTGGGCTTTTGTCGTGATGTGAAACGTTTTGTTGCCTAGGTTACCTTTGCAGAAAGTGAGGGTTTCTCAGCATCACAAGAGACCGCTGAGGTGCGTAAAGTCAGTCTGGCAGAAAGTACCATTGTCGTAGAGGGTAAAAGAACTGTCACACACAAAGGGGAATTGTCTTTGGACTCCGACCTCCCCACAGCCCAAGAGGACTTCAAACAGGTTTGTTTCTCACTTTTGTCACAATTGTTTACAACAAGCTGATTGAAAAAAAAAATCATCAATTGACTTGCATTTCAGTCAGTTCTGGGGTGTTTTTTTTTGTTTGTTTGTTTTTTGCCTCCTTCTATGCCACCAGGCACTCGGTTATATAGGTGGTTTTACCAGAGCAGAGCTCCCCCATGTGGTGGAAAGTGAGACTGTCAAAGATGATGGAACTGTGGTCACGAGGTGTGTGGGAGTTGGAGCGCACGTGTTTGTTTTTATTTGTGTGTTCTTGCATTGAGACTTGTTTGGTTGAGTTTGTAGTGATTGCTGTGTCGTAGATTTCCTACTGACAATTGCGTCTTGGATTGAAGTGGGATGTAAAAATCTATTTATTCTCATATGGATAAAGCAGTACACCATAAATATTCCACAAGCACACTTCAGCAGTTTTTTCCCCATATGGGTCAGTTTATCATTAAGTCTTTAAGAATTTGGCTGTGAAATATCTGCATTATATTTAGTCATATTTATTCCAGCTTGTCTCCTATGCTGGACATTTGTTCTAGTCTTCTTGAAGCCAGAGAAGACACCTCACAAAGGTTATTATTCTGGATTTAATAACATTTTTTGTTGGTTTGTGCAATGAGAAAGTGGGGTTTGTGTGTGATCACTTGAGAGCGTGGCATTTTTTGTTAGTCTCCTGTAAACCACTTATATACAGGAGTAGCTGTTATGTAGAGTCAAGTATTCTCGTTGATGTTGTTCTGCATCAAAACATGCAAAATGTTTTGTCTTCACAGTGCTATGTGTCAGTGCAATTAAATTCTACTATAAACTATAATAGTACTCAGTCAAGTGCAGACCTATGTCAACTGTGGAACCGCAGTTTGTATCTCTTCGACCAGCAATGATGTCACAGTTTAGTCATGAGGTTGTAGCACATGCAGTACTGTGAAAAAGTATTGGCCCCCTTCTCAAATTTTTATACTTTTGCATAGTTGCCCCACTTTAAGACCATCAAACAAATGTAAATATCAGACAAATATAACCCAAGTGAACTTTAAATGCTGTTTTTAAAGGATGATTTCATTTATTAAGGAAAAAAAATGTTCAGTTAACTGGCCTTGTGTGAAAAAGTAATGTCCCCCTAAACCTAAGAACTGGTTGGGCCATCCTCAGCAGCAACAACTGAAATCAAGCTTTTTCTATAACCGGCAATCAGTATTTTACATCTCTGTGGAGATATTTTGGCCCACTCTTCCTTGCAGAATTGTTTGAATTCGGCGAAATGGAGGGTTTTCGAGCACGAACGGCCTTTTGAAGGTCATGCCACTCCATTTCAATCGGATTCAAGTCTGGACATTTACTAGGCCACTCCAAAACCTTCATTTTGTTTTTTTAAAGCAATTCAGAAGTTGACTTGCTGGTGTGTTTTTGGATCGTTATCCTGCTGCAGAACCCAAGTGCGCTTCAGCTTGAGGTCACAAACTGATGGCTGAACATTCTTCTTCAGGATTTTCTGTTAAAGAGCAGAATTTATGGTTCCATCACTCACAGCAACCAGGTCCTGAAGGAGCAAAGCAGCCCAAGACCATCACACTACCACCACCATGTTTCACTGTTGGTATGATGTTCTTTTTCTGAAATGCTGTGCAACATTTAGGCCAGATGTAAAGAGACACACACCTTGCAAAAATTCTCGTCAGTCCATATAATACTCTCCCCCAAAGTATTGGGACTCATTCAGATGTGTTTTGCAAACGTAAGACAAGCCTTTATGCACTTTTTGGTCAGCAGTGGTTTTGGCCTTGGAACTCTGCCATGGATGCCATTTTTACCCTGCAGTCTCTTCCTTATTGTTGTCATGAACAACTGACCTTTAACTGAGGCAAGGGAGGCCTGAAGGTCTTTACAAGTTGTCCTGAGTTCCTTTGTGGCCTCCTGGATGAGTCATTGCTGTTGTATTGGGCTAATCTTTGGAGGCCGGCCACTCCTGGGAAGGTTCACCACGGTTCCATGTTTTCTCCATTTGAGGTTAATTGCTCTCCCTATGGTTCGCTGGAATCCTAAAGCTTTAGAAATGGCTTTTGTAACCCTTTCCGGACTGAGAGATGTCAATTACTTTATTTCTCGACTGTTCTAGAATTTCTTCGGATCGTGTCATTTTGTCACAGCTTATTTAGATCTGTTGTCCGACTTGATTTTGTCGGGCCAGATTCGGTTTAAGTGATTTCTTGGTCTGGAGGTAATCAGGCTTGGGTGCGATCAGTGAAAATTAACCAACAACTGTGATGAGTCAGAATTCATTCATGATTAACATGGGGGGGAGGGGGTAATTATTTTTCACACAGCACCAGGTAACTGAAGTTTTTTTATTTTCCTTAATAAATGAAATCACCATTTTAAAACAGTATTTTAAGCTCACTTGGGTTATATTTGTCTGATATTTATGTTTTTTTGTTTTGTTGTATTTGGATGATCTTAAACAAAGTGGAGAAACTATGCAAAAATATAAGAATTTGAGAAGGGGGCCAATACTTTTTCCTGGCACTGTACGTAATGGCCAATCACATTGCCCTCATGTCATCCTGACTTCTCACATGGCATCTTTGCATGGCTTGCTTTGTTATGCTCTGATGCATTAACAGGAGTTAGGGTTCTCAATTGTTTTCTTTCTTGATGACAGCATTCACCCACAATTTCTGGAGGCATCCCTTTGTTTCTGTGGACTTAAATGTTCTTCCGTTTTTGGTCTTCTCCATGCGCAGGGCCCACATGCGTAAAGGTCAGACCGTCAGACGGACGGTGGTGCAAGGTGCTGGGCAGCGCAAACAGGTCTTTCTCGAGCAAGTGGACGGCCCCACGAAAGGTTCCAAACCACACGAACTCCAGCAGCATCTGCACCAGCTGTTTCACCACTACTATGAAGAACACCAGGAGGACCACGATGACGATAATGAAGACGAGGAAGAGAGAGAGTAGAAGAATGTGGAACACACTCCCTTGCTACACTAACTATCCTATGCATTTGCCACATGCAATCCCAGCGTGCACCTCAAAGCTACCACAGTCTTCCCATTTAAGTCTGGAAAGATTTTTTGAAATTTTCAGTTTCCTTCCTTTGCTGGTGTTACATATTCATTAATTTCTTTGTTCTGACATAGTTGTTTTTTTTGCCTTTTTTGTGACCAAAGAATATCTTTCCTGATCAATTTTAGGTTTTGTGTCAACATAGTCTACATTTATTTTTTGTCTTTATTATGTGGTAAAGCAACAAAAATATCAGAAATAAACAAGAAATGCTATTCAGTTATAGCCCACACTGAACACTTCACCTAAAAAAATACTCTCCTCAATGGATGCTTGAACGAAAAAAAACAAAAACTGAAAAGTTATTCACGCGACACTGCCTCTCACCGCCAGACTTAGTGAGATCTTCTTGGCGAAGAAAAGTCACTGAACTAAAGTCAGATTATACACAAGTGTATTTATTTAACTCCGATCGCTGCTGCTGCTGTTGTGTTTTTGTGTAGGCTCTGTGTAATGTGTCTTTCAGGCATTCTGATAGTATCTAACCTAATCTAGATAATACTGACATCTGTAGCCTAGGAATGATTAATTAATCATGTGAAGTCGAGCGGGCATGACTAATCAACATCTGTCATTATGATCCTGGCTTTGTAGTTTTTGTCCATTTCCACCCCGTGCTGCGCCTTTCTAATCCTTGTGTTACGTTTGATTCGAGGAGACTTTTGTTGGCACTGTGTCCTAAATTATTGATCATAGCTCTTATGGTATGAATGGTGAGCGTGTGAGGAAATTTCACGTTGTTTTATTTTAGAGGGCTATTTTATGTACTAGATAACAAATCCTCAGAAAAGGAGGAACAAAGGTGGTTGAAATAGCCTTTTGAAGTACTTTTTTTTTTTTTATTATTTACCTTCAGTGACTCCATTGGATTCCCACCGCACCCCTAATTTCTGACGCTATAATGTTTTGTTTTTTTTTTAGGCCAGTGAAAAGCTATTTATTGGGAAAATATGGCACATAAAGTGATGGTGGTTCCGGTGTATGTATTTATTTAATATTAACATGCTTGTTTTTGTTGAGTGTGCGACTGTGAGTGAAAGTTCTTTTTTTTTTTGAGTGAATAGAGATTTATTTTACACATGCTGTATTTGCACTCCTGAATGTCAGGGATGGAACGCCTCCATGCTTTTAGTGCACCCGCAGAGTTTCAGTCAAGTATCACTGATCGTCTAATTCTTTGGCAGGACAGATGGCGAGTAGTCACAAGCATATTGAGACCGTTTGAGAGAGCTTCAACAAAACTTATTCCCGCTCAGAGCATCGCTACGGTATGGAACTCAACGTAATGTTTTTATTTCACTATCACGATTTCCTTTTGAGAGACGAGGAGTGGGGGGCGGGCGGGGGGTGGGGGACTGGGAGTTCACTGTGACAGGTATACTGTACTTTTAATTTGAAAAATCAGCACCCCCTTTTTTCTGTGATGCAGACAGTTATATAGTCATATGATGCATATGTATAAACATCTATAAGGGCATGTATTGCTGTTCAAAAGTAAAACAAAAAAAAGATAAAAACAAAATGGCTGCAGTGTGTTTATGGCTGATAGAGAATAAAAGTCTATGAAGTAAGTGTCTTTTTGTGCCTCGTCTATTTCTATTTTATCCAGCTTGATCGATTGCTGGTCCAATACAACAAAGAAAACGATTGGGGGAGTTTCTGCATTAATCCAAAATGTATTAAAAATCACTCAAAAAGATTTTATAATATCACTCAATCTATGAGCTAAATATCAGATGCTTATTTCAGTTTAGAGCAGGAAACGAGAGTAATCGTCTCTCTCCTACGTGGCGGCCATGTTGGGGAGGTCGATGTTCCGATTGAAGTCAATGCATGGACCCTGAAATTAAGTCGGAACTTGTTTATTTCTCAACCGATGTTTATGAGGATTACTGTTTTGTAAACGGCAAAACGTATGCTATCAATCCAAAACATTTGGGGAAAAAAAGCGAATGACATAATATCAAAAAGCTGCGGTGAGAGAGAACTCGGCCAAGGTAACCGCGGTCCCATGCGGCCCCCCCGGTAGCGCTGATAAAAAACTGTGGCTCCCGCCGTCATTGAAGTTGCCCATCCCTGATTTGAATGATTTATACAAACTATTGACCTAATGGCAGAAACAGGGGGGGAGGGAGACTGCTTTGCTAACTCTTGTTTTGTTGTTTCGTTCACCATTTCCCAACTTTTATTGAGCCATGGCACATATTTCACACAGGCAAAAAAATCATGGCACAACACCAAACAAAAAAGTCACAGAAGTATACATAAATTCATCACAGATTTACTTAGTGTGAAATCTAGGCATGTTGAGTTCAACACAAAGCTGAAACACTTGCAGGAAGCCACGGCTGGTTGGCTTGTATGAATGGCAACAGGTGGCTGGCTACACAAGCGTGCCCTCTAGAGGAAGAGCACTGATTTGGTTTGCCTGTCACTATAGGTCCCTCGCGAAGATAGCAGAACAAAGCTTGATGATTTGCACTAAACATAATAGCTTTTGGAGCAATTAAGTGCAATTGGATCATTCGCCGCATGGTTGTTAATCACTGCTTTATTTGACCACACGTTTTTGTAACGTACTGACTGGTCCCTGGTAAATGACTAGGTTAGCAAAAAAAAAAAAAGTATAAAATTCAAAACTTACCTCGTTGACATTCACCGTAATTACTAACAAATCTGTATTCACTAATTAAAATATTGTTAAAATAACATGAATATTGACCATAACGCATCCATGATCACACTGTTTAGCTCATTTATTACTTCTTAAACATAAGCCATCCGTTGCCGTGCTGGCAACAGTTACACACCAGTTAAGGAGCTGTGCATTGATTTGACATCGTACGTTTCATCAAAAGGAAGCTTTTCTGTATTTTGCCATTTAAAAAAAAGAGCGACAGACACAAACCAATTTCAAAGATGATAAGGACACAGGCGTTGCTGTCCTGCTAGAAATCGTCAAGGAAGACATGCCTCACACCTCTTATCCGGCTTACACCTTCAAATCTTTCACGCCACTTTAGCCAAGTTGACAATTCATCTTCTTCGTCATCGTCTCTGTGCAATTGGCAAGGTAACACACTGGGAGAAGGACAACAGAAAACCCTATATGTACAGTCATACAATAAACAAGTACAAACATTATGAAAAATGAGCTAACTTCCTAAACATGTTTATACAAAAAGTAAGAGGTGCTTCTTCCCCCCCCCCCCCATCTTCTTCTTGAGCCACCCTTCCCCTTGGATATGCAGCTTTGAACTTTATTGTGTTACTGTTTTTACAACAGTTCCATGATACCGGAGGACAGTAGAAACATTTGGGACAGGACTGGTGCACAACATTAACAAACAAAGTCAGTGAGTCACAACTCAAACAGAAGATATTATAGTTTCATATGGTCTTACTCAATATTTCCCCCCATGCACTACACAATAGTCTTGGATGTTCATATATTACATATATGCTACATTCTCTTATTTCTTATATCACTGATATAAAGGCAAACATATTCCAATGCAAAGTGTAAGCTCTGCTTTCTTTACATTTAAATTAGGATTATATGTTGAAGTCAGACGATTCGAACGGTGACTTATAGCTCATAGCAAACATAAATATAGTTTGTAGATTGGATTTTGACATAAACTCTTAATTCCTCTGAAAACCATAGCAATTTCGACGTTTGTTTTTGTTTTCATCAACAATCACAATGAGTATATACATCACCAGAACTAAAGCAAGCTCAATTTGAACATTCAGATCTTCCAATTGCTTTTTGTTTTGTCTTACACACAGAAATACACGTAAAAATTCACAATTAATTTCCAGGAGAGGTTACAGCAGTAGATTTCTAATTGATATATTTCAAATGCATACCAAAACATCTTAAAAAACAAAACCAAAAAAAAGTTGCCAAAATGCTCATTTCATAATGTCCTAATACTGTGTGCAGCCACCTGCTGGTGGTTTCTTTAGAATGAAGTCCATTGATTAAATGCCATAACTGTAAAATGTATTCATATTTGTGTCCTGTGCCACGTGTTGAGAGGGTCAAAGGTTGGAGAGCAGTCACGGGTTGCCTCGACTGCCCTACTCACACATTAGCTGATGGGATGGGATGGTCTTCTCTTTTTATTCCATTAACTGCAAATCACACAGCGACAGCATCAAGTAGTGCAAATACAAACGTACAGCGTGTACTATTTTTTCACGAACGTACAAAACACTATTATTCACACTAAAAAGAATAATAAATGAAATGTGTTTGTAAAAAATGGCAAATAGTATATCATAATTTGTTTGTTTTTTTAATAATTCACTCTCATGTTTGAATTGCATTATTCCTAATTCATTTTAATATAAACCACTATATGGGCAACCCAGCAAACTTCCTGTGTATGTTGAAATAATGAGCGAAATTACGGGTTGATGACATCATAGCTTGAAGCCAAACTTGCAAAAATATTGTTTTATTTTTTTTGCTGGTGTCTTTGGACAAAAGTTGAAAACATGTATATCCTTTATTTAGACAAATATGATATGATATACGTAAACACGAACAAAGCCCAAACATTGGACATTGTCATTTTTGGTGGCTCTGTGGTGACATTTTGTGTTAAAAAATATGTATATAAATAAATAAATAAAAGACACAAGCGAGAAGGAAGTGCTTCGACCTGTTTTGCCTAATATGTTTATTTATGTTTATGTATGCATAAGCAGTGGAACCTCAATTTAACTGACGTCAGATTTAGCGGACAGAAATTAGTGTCCAGTTGGAACTCAAAATCACCCCCTCCCAAGTTTGAATAAACTTTAAAACTTTTGAAACATTTAGAGCTTTTTAATATGTATTTAAAATAAATTTTGTACTGTACTGTTGTCTTCAGGACAAGAAAAAAAGTGCTTAAATCTAACGGACATTCAGATTTAACGGACAGCCCCTCCCCCCCCACAGAGGTCATTTAAATCAAGTTCCACTGTGTGTTTAGATAGATAGATAGATAGATAGATAGATAGATAGATAGGTGTGTGTGTGTGTGTGTGTATGTACATATATATACAGTAGGGTACATATGGCATGATGACTAACTTGATATCACGACTCTAAAGTGCCACTGGAGGGCAGCAAAAACAAGATTTTCCACTGTTGTACTGGGTGTCGTCAGTCATCGTGAGTGTTTCTTACTGAGAGGGGATGCTGGGTGAGCCGGAGCGGTGGAAGTGGATGTTCTGCCACTTGCCGTCACGGCGGTGCCACACGCGGGTCTCCTCCGACTGCATGGTGCGCGGCATGCCGCCGCCATCCATGTACTGGGTCAAGCGAATGTAGGCGATGCACGCCGCGTTCTCCCCGATGAGGTGAACGTGTGGGTTCAAGAGAATGGTGTGCACTGGCTTGTTGCCTTTAGACAGGGCTGCAAAAGACAAAGGTGAGAGAGAGCAAATGTCACGAAGACGTGGACATGTTTCCATCACGTTCTCATAGGCGCGCACATCTCGCTCAAATTAGGACTGGGTGATATGACTTGAACATCAAATCTCAGTTTGATTTTCTTTTTCTATATACAAAAATATGATTTCTGATTTGAAACCCTAACCTTGTTTTGAAACACTACTTTGAACCCCAATCCTGTTTTGAAACCCTAACCCTGTTTTGAAACCCTAATTGGACACCCAAACCCTGTTTTGAAACCCTACTTTGAAACCATAACCCTGTTTTGAACCCCGACTTCGAAACTTTGAAACCCTAACCCTGTTTTGAAACCCTACTTTGAAACCCCAACCATGTTTTGAAACCCTACTTTGAAACTCCAGCCCTCTTTTGAAACCCTACTTTAAAACCCTAACCGTCTTTTTAAACCCTCATTTGATACCCGAGCTCTGTTTTGAAACCCTACTTGGAATCTCTAATCTTGTTTTGAAACCATACTTTGAAATCTCAAACCTGTTTTGAAACCCTACTTTTAAAACCCAACCCTCTTTTGAAACCCCAAACCTGTTTTGAAACCCTACTTTGAAACCCTAACCCTGTTTTGAAACCCCATTTTCAAACCCTAACCCTGTTTTGAAACCCTACTTTGAAATCCCAACCCTGTTTTGAAACCCTACTTTGAAACTCCAACCCTCTTTTGAAACCCTACTTTGAAAACCCAACCCTCTTTTGAAACCCTACATTGAAATCCCAAACCTGTTTTGAAACCCTACTTTAAACCCCTAACCGTCTTTTTAAACCCTCATTTGATACCCGAACTCTGTTTTGAAACCCTACTTGGAATCTCTAATCTTGTTTTGAAACCTTAACCCTGTTTTGAAACCATACTTTGAAACCCCAAACCTGTTTTGAAACCTTACTTTCAAAACCCAACCCTCTTTTGAAACCCTACTTTGAAGACCCAACCCGCTTTTGAAACCCTACTTTGAAACCCCAACCCTGTTTTGAAACCCTAACCCTGTTTTGAAACCCCAAGCCTGTTTTAAAACTCTAATTTGAAACACTAACCCTGTTTTGAAACCCTACTTTGAAACCCTAAACCTGTTTTGAAACCCTAAGTTGAACCCCTAACCCTTTTTTATTTTGAAACCCAAGGCCCGTTAATTCCACATATATATTGTGTATACTACAGTTGAGACGCCGTACTCTCTGTCGGTCTTCATTGACTCGACGGCGGCATCAAATTGTCGCGGGCTTTCATTCAAAACATCAACGGTGACGCGTTCACTTCGTATTTGTCCGTTTTTGTGTCTCGGCCTATTTTGTTCTTTTCAAGCGTTCATTTCATCCTTCTCATCTGCGAGTTGATTTCAATCTCTTTCAGGATAACTCTTTGTGCCACTTCTGTCTTTTCATTTTCCCACAATTCCTCAGCAGATCAGCAAATCAAGTAATTAGTCAATCACTCCTCCCATCCACCCATCCATCCCTTTTTCCATATCGCCTATCCTCACTATGGTCGCAGGCGTGCTCATGACTGTTTCAAATTGGCTCATTTGTGTCCTCAGAGTAGTTGACGTTCCTAATCAGAAAATCTGACTGTGACAGGTTGTTATGTTTGCTCGCGTAATCTAACGGCTAAGGGTGCTGCGCGTTCGTTTGGAACAATGGAATGATGTTTTTTTTGACAGGAACTACTTGAGACGTTCGAAAGGTGTACATAATTCCATCGGTGTACATTATCAACTGATATCATTTTCTGAGCCAATCAGAATTGAGTATTCACCAAGATGTTATAATACTGTGTTCTTTCACTCAAATATTGTAGCTGCACTGTCATTTCTTTTGTTTGTTTCTTTTAGAAAGACCTGTTGTGACAGTCTTGGAGACATGAATATTGTTCGATACAATAGCATACTTTTCCAGACTTGGTAATTTATGAAATCAAATTCCATACTTTTTCATACTTGGGTGGGAACTCAGTTCATAAAAGTACTGTTTGATTATTTTGGGGTTTTTTTTTCCCTTTAGATGACATAAAATTAATCAGTCTAGGCATGGTTAATGTGGTTTAAAAAAAAAAAAAAAAAAACATTGTGACCCCTAAACCTACAGTAGTATATGTAAAGAAATATATTTAATAAGTTTGTCTGTCATCAAAGAGAAACAACGCACGGTCTCAAGCTGTCTCACTGTCTTTTGTCATGTTGTTGTCGGCATGAGGCAAGGAGACCTCAGCAAAATATTTGTCTTGTAAACATACCTATAGGATCAAATTTTCAAATGTGAATAAATCAGCGCTGTGGTGTTCATGATAAACTGTGCGATTACCTTCTAACCGGGCTCCTTTCAATATGATTACGCTCATGTTGTCTGTTCCTTAGCGGAAACTCCACACTGTTCACAACCATGTTGTTGGTGTAAGCGGTGCACATCAGCGGGGACGCGCTTTAAACTACGGAAGTCGCTACAAAAAAATACAACTGAATTAACTGACAAATCCATTAATCATCTAGCAGCTGCGACCGTTGAAAAAGCAAACGCCGGCTCTTCCTTACAACGACTGCCAACTTGATGTGGAAAACATGAGGAACTCTATACAGACATGTTGATCTTGGCTTGCCACGCCATTGAGGTTTCTGGGACATAACCAGTTTATGGGAACTATTTTTATCCCGGCTGCGGCCGTCTCACCGTTTATAGCAACGGTCATTATTCTTTAGAGATTTTGTTCCCAAGATCTTTGCATACCCGCAGGAGCTGTGATCTGATTACAATAAATAGTGACAGAGCCATCAGTAGGATTAGGCTATGCACAATTACCATGCAGTATACAAAACACATTGGCCGATGACACTTCACTTTTACATCCTGGAAACATAAAAAGGTACGCTCTCAAGCTGTCAAAGTGAAGTCAACTTCAACTACTTGACTTTCAATTAAAATAAAAACAACAACAAGAAATAACCTATATGTAACAAAGCAGAAAGCCTCCCATGACTCATCGTGACAGAGGATTGAGGATGGCACAATTCACCCAACAAAACGAACACAAAAGAAACTGGAAAAACATTGCTGTGTTTTTTACGAGTCGTTCAAGTCCAACGGATAGCCACACAGTTATGGGAACTTTTGGAGGAATATTTGATTTCCATTTGCGAGATAATACCACAAATGTGTTGAGCTGTTCTATCGGCCCAAGGTGGCCAAAGGTTTAGACTATATTTTTCTTTCCATGATCTTTTTTGTAACTCTACTAGTTTATTTGTTCTGGGCTTTCATTTCAGAGGAAAATGAGAAATTGAACTGCACAAATTCCAGTTTTAAAAAAAAGCTGGGGAAATTGGCAAGGTAGTTTACATCCAATGCTCGGGTTTGGCAAACGAGCTTTTGGTTTGGACTTTGGGCCAGCTAGCTTTGGGCTCGACTGACCGACACCTGGTTGCAACGTATTTCACAGCGCTGACTTGAATGTGCTGTTGAATTGATATATAAATGTAAATATAAATGTAGTTTGTCTGCTTGAGGCAGTAGCCTGCACTGCAAAAAAAAGGTCATCATCATTTGTACACGTGAACTCACCATTCTCAAAGTAAAAGCGGTGGAAGTCGTGTCCTTCGACCAGATTTCCCAATGCCTCGGGCTCGAAGGAAGTCAGACCAGGATCGCAAATCTTCCTGTCACGGAAAAGACAGAAGAATGGGCAAAGAACCTGCACATTCAGCAAATTTTGATCCTGCAAGGCCTGGAAAAAGGACTTACGCGTACGCCTCAAAATCTCCATTGTTGATAGACTCAATCAACTGCTCGGTGACTTTGATAATTTCCTGTTTGCGAGCTGCAACACAAGATCACAAAGCAACCAGAACTGCACTAAACTGACTTGCGAGCAGGCAAACGTAGGTCTCAGTGCATTTGATATCAAATCTGCCTCAGATGATGATCTACTCCAAAAGGTATTAGAAATAGAAGGCACGTACAAAAATAAGTTATAAACAAAAATCTCTGTTGTTGCTTTTCTATGTAACAAAGCAGAAAGGCTCCCGTGACTAACGGTGACAAGAGGAGTCCGATATTGAGGATGGCACAATTCCTTTCACCCAACAAAATGAACAAAAACAAAACTATTACTATTTGACTTAGGAATGTGTTGAATTACCTTTAGTGTTATTGGTGCAGGCTGGGGGATATTAAAAACATGACTTATTTCATGCATCAAAACACATTTGTTATAAGGTAAATACACTGCATATATACAGTACTTTGATGAGCACAATATATATAACAGTTCATGTTAGGGAAGGTGGGGAATAGGGGGTTGCCAGAAAGCATTTGCTATTTTTGTTCAATCACAATACAAAAGAATGAAGCAGGGAAACAATGCAAGTCACCAAAATCAATTTGAAAAAAAATGATGGAGAATGTGCTAATCAACACATATCACATAGCACGATCGTCTAATCTGAGGGGGAACATGGACATTTTGAGCAGTTTTCTTCCAGTAGAAGGCTGGGTGACACAAGAGGAACCAGGTGGCGCATCCTCCCTCCCCAGCACATCACAACAGAGGGACTTACTTTGAAATGAGGAGGTGGGAGTCTGCCTGGACTCAGACATCTGTGAGGAACGGTTCTTAGAGCTCAAGATACCGCTCACTAAGCTGCCCAGACGAAGGGCTGCAAGAGGTTACGTGGGAGGGGGTTGAGAGTGTGTGTGTGTGAGGAAAACGTAGAGAAGGATTATGTGGGGGATGGGGGGGGGGGGGGGGTAATATATATATATATATATATATATATATATATTCTTGACACAACAAGAAAGGACAGAAATAAAGTAGTAGCAAAGTAGAAACATCTACGCAAAACTGAAGTTATTGCATCTGCCATAAACCACACAAAGAGAAGAATGCAAGGAGGGGTAAGACATTTGGAAGACAGGGAAGGCTGCAGTTTGCTGCCAGGTGGAAAATAGGTGCGGTGTCATCGGGTTAGGGTTATTAAAGGAAATAAAGGAAAGCATCCATGCGAGCAGTACAATTGCGGACTGGCTGCCATAACTGCACAGCGTAGGTGTGAACCATTGACAACTTTTCCTACCTTTAACGTCCTCGTCTTCGATGGTGGTGTTGGCACTCTCGATGGACTCCTTCGAAATAAAAATGAGCATTCCGTAACATTAACAGTGGACACGTGTGGCCATTGATAACTACAAAAGCACGAAATACAGCCAAAACAATGTTGTTATTTTGGGAGAAAAGAGTAATAATACTGCAACAATAAATGGAGTAATATCACAAAAACAAATGTTGAACTGTAAATCTAATAAAATATGTACTGCCCCAAGGTATACCTGATGAGACATATGTCGTTAGCCAAAAGTCATAATTGCCCATGTCCTTTTTGACCTACGGTCATATATATCTAACAAAAAAAATACCAATGTGCTTGCTAAAAAAAAAATTTTTCTTTGCATCTGTGTAGATTCTCAGTCATCCATTTCATGGCAATCCGCCAAAGTTCAATCAAGGCAAATGGACTCGTTTCGTTTGTTGAATGTGTTGTGTTTTTTTTTTTCCCCCCTCGTTTTCCAAAAATGGTCAAAAATGACTTGGGCGATTTTGCCATGAGGCTAACGGATTATGTTTTCAAAAGAAAACATCAAAAGCATCACCTTGTTTCCATCCACAGGGTTGTGGATCACAGTCGTCTGTGGTTCCTTTAAAAAGAGCACGAGAAGACCACGCGTGACTTAAGTATCATCCTCATCCTTATCCTCATCATCATGTCTTTGTCACGATCGAAACAGATGAACAGTGCAATAATAGAAGAAAGTGCATTTTGTTTTGTGTGTTGTGTGACTAATGTGGTAATTGTTTCTCTGATGATCGTAATAGTCATCGTAGTAGTAAGGTTAAGGGCAGTCTTCCATCCATATATCTAATCAAATGTCTTGGCTTTTGTAGAATCCCTCCCACTGGCCAACTCTGAGTTTCTAATCACTCACCCAGATTACACTGGATTATAAAATCATTGTCTGTGCATGCGTGCATGTGTGCGTATGTTGTATTTAAACACAGAAGAAAACAAAGAGCAAAAAATGATGTCCTGTGTTCATGCGTAGCCATCTGGAGCGCAAATGGGAGCACAGAGAGTCTTTTGACGTCATGCAGAACGGCGGTCACGTGACCCGATATGCTCGACCAATCGCAGCGCAGACACGGAGCCGGATCGATAGGGAATGCGGACTGAGCCGAGGGGGCCGCGTCCTCGCACGCCAGCCACACACGGACAACGCATACACAGCAGCAATCACAGAACATGCCTTGTTGTCAGGAATCGCATGCAAACGCTGACGAAGAGCAAATTGACCGAAATGAGCCTGAAGCGACACATGCATGTGAATGCAGGAGTGGCAAGTGTTCTTGAGGTCGAGGCTGTTGCAGAACCAAAATCTCTCATTTTCTTAAGAGTCCAACATGCATGCTTTTTCTCATGCAAGTGCACAGCCAGAAAAGATAGTTCATTCGGGGATAGCCCAAACACGGTCGACACATATTCGCCCCATCTCGTGACACGGCCGCAACATCAGGTACAATTGAAAAGTCACATGAGGGCCGATACAAAAGCGCTGTCAAAATTCAGTGGCGTGCATTTAAATAGATAATCATATTCATTCATTCAACAACGTTTATTTTTATGCTGTTGCATCCCAATGAGAATACTGACGGCTGTAGATCAGGGGTGTCCAAACGTTTTTCTCCGAGGGCCATAAAAATCAAATCTACGGATACAAGACCCACTGTAACATTCTTTGATTTGTATTCATTAAACACGCTACAACCAGGATATCAAGCAATTATATATTGTAGTTATTTTTGATTAATTGCTACATCACAGCAGTGACAGACAAATAATTTGGGATTTTTCAGGAATTTTTGGGGTGGCCCGGTGCCCTCTATGCACTAGTATAGGACTGCCCCGGCACTGAGGGGCAGCTGAATCACATCCACACATTCAGAACCAAAACAGGAGCAAACTGGATTGAGCTGAAATTTTAGAATGAAAATGTGAAATGTTCACAAAATTGGATCTTGGCGAGGGGCAGAAAGTGGAGGAAACCATTTTTTCTTCTGTCAGTGAACTATCTTTGATTCATCAGGGTCTTCGGAGGACAAATGCGTTTCTATTTTATTTGTAAATAGTTTTTCTACATCTTTGCAGATGCAGAAAATGCTCGCTATAATACCAATGTATTAATAGTAGTACTTTTTAGGGGTGTCGCACCCATGTGGGATGTGGGTGGCCTGTCGCAACATTCCCACTTTGCATGCTAACCCCTCCACTTTTGTTTTTCTTTCCAATAACGTTACGGGCTGCGTCAAGTGTTCTTTTTATTATATGCCGCGGGCCGCTAAAAATAAATGGACATTGGGCTGCAAAAGGGCCCTGGGACTTAGTTTGGACACCAGCTATTGGTGTATTAGGGCCAATAGTAATATTACAAGAATAAAATCAAAATTTCACAAGGATTTTATTTTGTTTGGCAAAAAATATCACTTATTTTTGCAAGACGAAATAATCTATTTAAAAAAAAAAGAGATGTCTTTATATTGTCGTAAATGTGACACATTGTACGTATTCACGAAAATGGCCCTGTGCATTTCTTCACAGTCGTGAACACGCTAAACACACCAGAGCCTTGCTCAATGCACCACAACCGTAGGTGGGAGATGGCGACAAGGGATGTTCCACAGGAAACGTCTCATTTTAGGTGAATAAAGTTGAAAAATGAAATTTCAGCATATACCTGTGTTAACTTGTTGTTAAGTCACAATGTCAATGTTATGGCATATTAGGGCAATTGTCAGTATGCACAGTTCAATGTATATTTAGGTTTTCAATCTCATATGGAATAACTTTATTCTTGTAACATTATGACTTTATTTTTCCCATAATATTATGATTTTATACAAGTAGCATTTCGTCTTTTTTCATCATATTACTTTTTTTGTGTAAACGTGTTTGTATATTTGTGAGAATTACCAAAATAGTAGGAAGACCTCTCAGTTTGAGGTTTCACAATTCTAAACCGCCCTCCAGCTATTGGTAAATTCCTCGTTCAATCGATCTTTTATCATCTATTTTCGATGTACTGGGTCTCATGAGAATATGCAGGTGTACCTAATGAAGTGGCCTATTATCAAGTGAAATGGTCACAAGAAAGCCTGAGATCCAACACAAAAACAGGATGTGAGACAAAGGCGAACCTGTACGTCATCCACACTCGGGCATGAGACGGGTGAGGGAGCGGTGAGGGTGACGGAAAGCAACAGATTTGCGGGTGTGAGTGCGGGTGCGGGTGTGTGTGTGTGTATACCAGTGCAGGGGCAGGGCCAGTGTCTTTAGGACTGGTCGCTGTGTTTGCTTTGTTGTTTACCTGCAAGGGGGCAGTGTAGAGGGAATATGACACTCATACATACGCACACAAAACACCCGCGCGGGCACACTCGCACTTTTGTATACAACCTGAGCACCGAGCACAGTGTCCAAACTAGTTTATGAGTTTCAAACTGATCACCGTCAACTTTTTTTCATCAAATCTTTATAGATTCTCAATGTGGCTTTCAATCTGTGTGTCTCTGCTTCCCCCGCAAAAAAACAATTGCACATTATAGAGCGTTACCACGGTGGGACATCTAAACTGGAACAAAGCCTGGACTTTAAAATGGCCGCTGAACACAACCTCGTGCGGAAGTTCCGCACATCTCGTTAGAGCTCAGCGATCTCCTGAGACTTCAGTTTATCCTGTGAGACTTCAGCACAGTCAGCATCTAAAGGCTTAACTCCACTAATGTAGTTTTCTTTGTCTGTGGCAAAATGGATGTAACAGGGCCAATGACGGCATGGGGAAAATTGTGATGAAAGAAGTTGTTATATGTCTAGACTTATTGCAACTTGGGAAAGTCTCAACAATAAGCCGACAATAACAATAAAAGAAGAATTTATTGCACGGCGGAATGTGCTGCATTTATTCTTTCACACTGTGTTTCATTATGAACAGCAGTAAATGCAATGGTCATTGCAGCGGACTATTGCAATATTACTCATTCGAACTGCTCTAAGTGCTAGAGGACTCTGCATCTTTTGCACATCCATCCATCCATCCATTTTCTGAGCCGCTTCTCCTCACTCGGGTCGCGGGCGTGCTGGAGCCTATCCCAGCTGTCATCGGGCAGGAGGCGGGGTACACCCTGAATTGGTTGCCAGCCAATCGCAGGGCACATGGAAACAAACAACCATTCGCACTCACAGTCATGCCCATGGGCAATTTAGAGTCTCCAATTAATGCATGTTTTTGGGATGTGGGAGGAAACCGGAGTGCCCGGAGAAAACCCACGCAGGCACGGGGAGAACATGCAAACTCCACACAGGCGGGGCCGGGGATTGAACCCAGGTCCTCAGAACTGTGAGGCTGACGCTCTAACCAGTCGGCCACCGTGCCATCTTTTGCACAATTGTCCAAAAAAATTAAATAAATGTACCGGCATTACCAGATAACTAGCAACCCTTTACTGCTCAGTGACTGTTTTTTTTTTTTGTCAATGTCTTTCTGTCTCCAAAGTGTTCTCTGTCAATTGACTGTCCGTTGTCGTACTAGAGCGGCTCCAACTACCGGAGACAAAATCCTTGTGTGTTTTTTTTGGACATACTTGGCAAATAAAAATGATTCTGATTCTGATTAACCTCTTTTTTTACACTTTTATGACAGTCAAACATGTTATTGTCACTTAAAACACTGCCTTTACAGTAAATAAAGGTTTTGTACGGCAACATTTTCACACTCAAAATGATTGATTAGTTTCCAATGTTTATCGGATGAGGAAAATTGTTTGGAAATGGGAAGAAAGGTCGCAGGCGGACCTGCATCTCAGAATGGGAAGCGGTCGCCCGTACGGCTTCCACTGAACTTTAAATAAGTAGACTTGTGAGAAGATCAATAATCTGTCAAAGATGTGACTTGCTGACTAATGACTAATCACTATCACCAGTCTGTTGGATCTCAAGTGTAACATAAAATAAATGAAAACATCAGCAAGTCACCTATATTTATTAGTCAGTAAAAATATGACCAACGCATCCTTTTGTGGAAGTCCTTTTCACTCCGTGATTCTTCTACTACTGTGTGAGGATTAGTTTGATTTTGCTGTAATGGGACGAGGTCAGACGGATGATGGATTAACTCCTATCGTAATGGACATTGGCGTGTAATAATATTGTCAGCCAGAGTGCGACCAAGAGAAGAAGAAGGAAAACAAAAAAAAGGGTCATCCTACGAGAAATGTACCTTTGCCAATGTTGTCTGCGGCACCACTGAGAGATCAAGCAAATAAATAATCATCGCCCGCCGCCTGGCGTGACTTTCCCTGAATGATGATGTCGCTAAGTGCACAATGCATAATAAATATCTTTGATGCTCCTCATACACCAAACGTTCCATCAGAATTATGCATGAAACAAAGCTCTTACTTCCATTGGCCACTCACCTTAACGCCGTCTGACTTTTTGTTCAGCAAACTCTTGGCTGCTGTTGGTCAAAAGACACAAAACAAACTTCAGCACAAATATGACAATCTGCCGTGTCAGGATTCACTAACATGCAGCAAGCATATCTGTACATTGTGCTCGGATACAAAATCTATTGCAAAACCTCAAATCCAAAGCAGCATTTGCCTCTGACGCCTTTCAACAAGGTTCGTTTTCTTCCAGGTATTAACTCACATGGGTGCATAGTGCCTCGGGTGGATTTAGCAAGTGACGAGCGGCAAATTCCATCTATACGTCCAAGACTCCCGCGGGAATGTTAAGTTGGTGATTTGCAATCACATTAGCATGCTCTTATACTCTACACAAGACATTTGTCAGAGCTGAGACGGCGTCTTAAAACTGCATGCTGTATCCGGCCGGCTAAAGATTTTCCTTTCATCGTAGACTAGCATTTTTGCAAGCGTGCAGTGCCTTAACCGACCAATCATTTTATCTCCATGCATACTGGAAGGGATTGTCTATTAGGAAAAAGAACAAAATAACATAACAAATTAATGATTAGACCCATTGCTGCTTCCCAAAAATTCTTACCTCAAATTGAAACCACAATCCAAACAAATGGAAAGAAATTTGAAAAAAAAAGGAAGAAAATGATGAATAAAAAGTGACACAAATGCTCTGACACTTTACTGTAGAATAACAAGAGAAGTGTGCAAGCAAAAGACTGGGGGGGGGGGGGGGGGGGGGGGTCAGCGAAATGACAAAGAAAACTGAAACATGTTACGGCACAGATGGAGTAGATGATGAAGAAAAATGAGGATGTTTATGAATGACATCCCGGTGTCAAGATCATCTGTGTACCGTAGATAAACAGATCAAAGGCATTCAAAATGAGGGTCTCAACTGATTGATTCGGAAGGCTTTGAACAGCTTTTCATAACATAACAATTAAAGACCAAATCAGAATGTTTCTTTTTTCTTTTTGAATACAGGGATGCCCTTACAGTTGTTAAGTGTAATTTATTTTAAAATCCAACTGTTTCAAAAAAACAGACCATCGACTTGGATTATGGTGACGTTCGTTAAATATTAATTATTGGAAAGACAAAAAAAATGCAACCTGTCATTTGCAAAGACACTTTGAACAAAGGAGGAACATTTTCATAATAATGTTTCACTATTTATAATTTGCTTTGTAGCAAACTGTAGTTCAACTTCCAACATCTAAGTAACTGCATGGAAATGGGAACGACAAAGACATGATCTGAAGCTAAAGAAGTCCAAGAATGTACTGTACATGCTACGCGCGTGTGTGTGTGTGTGTGTGTGTGTGTGTGTGTGTGTGTGTGTGTTGTAATAATCTCAGAAGTCTCAGAATAAACAGTCTTATCATTTTAGTGTGTGACCAAGTGATCATAAGCATTGCACATGACTGGACCGTAACATCAGCACTAAAGTTAGCGCTAACAACATGAGTGGCTGCTCCACTAGTATCAGAGACTTGTATTCAACTAGGGCACGTATTTTACATTACAAAAATCTTCTTGTCACATCTTCTGCCATGAAGTTGAAGAGCATTTAATATTTCTGCCTGTCAGTAAGCATCGCTGGCATAGATAGATGATCGAAGATACATTATTTGTAGGAAATAAAAAATTATTTTCCGACCAATTAGGTGGAATTTGATCATTTCCCGCGTCACACTTGATGATCTCAGTAGTTGGAAATCACGGATGTAAGACCACTAAAGTAGGCAATGACCAAGATGCTCTACTACAGGTTATTCCACTTTCTTTCTAGGCCTTGACGAGCACACTGAAAGAGACATACCTGAGAAGTTTCTTGTGACCAGCAAAGTGGTCAGTATGGCCCCCTGCGGTCACAGGAAGGGAAAGAAAGGGCGGTCAATGATGACGGCAGGAAGGGAGGAGAAGACGGGACGACTGATTAGAAGGTTACAGCAAGAAAAAGGAGTGTGGCACTTGGAGGGTTTCAGAAAGTGAGTCATTGCTTTTATGTTAAGTTTGAGACGTCTTGAGGGTCAAAGACATAGAGATAGAAGTCAAAGATGGCTACAGGTGTTGCAGAAATAGAAAGATCCCATCTCGCCAGACATCTCACCTTGAGTTTCCTCCTGGCGTTGAATTTCTTCAGGCACTCCACAGTCTCCTGCCTGTGCATCATGGAAGCTACGGTGGACCGTTGCTACAGGAGGGAGAAGACTTGAGCGTTACGAAGCAAAGCAAACAGTTGCAGCTACGGCTGTGGGAACTTGACACATACGCAGATCCAGGGATGTTTGAGGGCCTCTGAGGCGGTGATGCGTTTACTGGGGTTGATGGTTAGCATCTTGTTGATCAGATCTTTGGCCTCAGGAGTTACAGTGTCCCACTCGGGGGATGGGAACTGTCAGACAACAGCAAAGATACGAACCATGACTAGACTGGAAAAGATACGTTTGAAAATGTATCCCAATATCATTTCTCAATACCAAAATTAGAAGAAAAGATAAGTGAATGTGGAAGAACAGACCTATCAGACCAATCTTATTACAACCGATATTACAATCGGGATTATTTGGATTTATTCAAGCGTTGGTAGACTGGAAAGCACATGGCAATTCTTGCATGAATAACTACTGAACCAAAGTCCATCGCAGCCAAATTTCCTGGCCAAAATGTACGGAGAAAGATGACATTTGGTTATTTGAACTGTTCACCACAAAACAACACAAGTACAATGGCCAAATCCGATGTAATGTATTCCTAAAGCTAAGTTTGCAAAAAATGAGAACTCTTTAAAATAATTTGCATACATTGTCCAGAAGCACTGAAGGTTTTGGGGCAACCTAATCTGTAACCAATTACATTCAGTAGAATGATAGAAAAGTTCAGAGTGACAGCTGGTACCCCAGAAAAAAAATGACAATGGGAAGGTACAGCACAGGCTTCTACCATAACATTTTCTTTTGTTTTGGGGTTTTTTCTTTTTGTATATTTCAGCAGAAGACTGGCTTCCATTGCTGCTTCAAGTGCTTAACATTGTGTGTGTGTTCGTGCACGTGTGCGTGCGTGTGTGCGTATGATTGTACTTACGTCATAGGCCCCAGCCTTGATTTGTTGATAAAGGCGGTGCTGGTCTTCGTCCCAGAATGGAGGGTAGCCCACCAGCAGAATGTACAAAATCACTCCTGGGGTGATATGACATTTGAGGCTTAATACACAAAGAGCAAATGAACAGCGCATCTAAATCTGACAGCCCAGTTACATCAGCCAGATGCAATAGAATTCGGGAAGTTTGGGTTTGTATATCATGTTCATTTGTAGAACTGAAAATGATTGAGGCTTGCTTCAATTCACAAAAACAGCAATTTATTTACCGCAGGCCCACATATCCACTGGTTTCCCATATGGATCTTTCCTCAAAACCTCAGGAGACAAGTATCCCGGGGTACCAGCAAAGCCTGGAGGAGTGAGGTAAAGTAATGGAAAAGATATGAAGAATGATCTACTGAGACTGTGACAGACCAACGAATGAGTCACTTTGGAAAACTGATTTGCGAATACTCACCAAACCATGCCTGCTGGTCCCCCTGCACCTCGATAGCCAGCCCAAAGTCAGCTAACTTGACAGCCGCCCCCTTCAGCTTACTGGCCAATAGAAGGTTCTCAGGCTGCAGGGGGCGGAGTCAAACAGGTTAGAGGTGAGAGGTTTCACACCCTTGCAACAAATTGCCCCAAGACACGGATCTAAAACCAGATCAGTCCAACCAAATCCTAATCAAAAGTATTAGGGGTGAAATAACTCAAGTGCTCTTAAATCAGTGCCTTGGGTCACTCCCTTGCTGCCACTTATCCTGTTCAGGGTTGTGTTGACCTGAAGCCTGAAGGCGAAAGGTGGACTACACCCTGGACTGAGCACAAGTCAATCACAGTGCTAATGTCAAAGGTATGTTGACCGGGAATCGAGCTCGTCCCAGCTGTTTGAACCACTACACTACCAATAGACATCGACACACGCAAGAGACCCAGTTTAGCATGACTCGGGACATCTCTGTGTTGGACTGATGCACGTGCGTCCTGACTCAGAAGGATTAAATGTGCTCTTCTGCGTGAGTACCGAGCTACTCCTTGAGTCCATGAGTGGGAACAAAGTGCCGATAGCAAGGTGTAACAGGAGGAGGGAGTGACAAAACAAGCACAGCATGAGTTTAGCATAACAGTCAATGCACAGTAAGCATCCCTATAAAACAAAAACACACCCAACAGAATGAGGCTTTCCTTTTAATCACTTTTTTATCATCATGAATCTTCTTTGCTTATTTGCTGGTTCTAATCGTCCACTGTCTTAAAGTGAGCTTGTTTGAAGCTTCCATTACCAAATATGGTTCCTTTCCCAAAAAGGGCAATGGCACGTTCCCACTAAGCAGTACAGTCTGGTACACAATCTATCTGCATTTCCATTGTCGAAAGCTGTGAACATACCAAAATCTGGACACCTTTCAATGTCAGCGATCGATTGGTTGACAGAGAACGGTCACTTCAGTGCGTCAACAACACTGATATACAGTAGGAGAAATACTGGAAAAAAAAAAAACTTGACTGTGTTGTGAGAATTAATTGATGTCGCACTATTTACATTGCCGTCCAGCCAACACACATCCATGTAGAAGCACAAGCAGGATCAGGGTTTACCACCAGGGTTTAATGCCTGGATCAGACTACAAGACAAATTTGGTCTCTCATGATGGCAATAGTTCAGACTACTGCCATAAAATCTGCTGTGTCTTGGTCAGAACACTGGCAACACTACACAGCATTTATTACAATCTCACCATATCCCGTCTTTGGCGATCATTGGGCTAATCTTGTCAAATCCAGTTGACGGGGGATGCAAAACACATCAACGCCACTGGATATAACCATTACCGTATCGGCAACAACAACAACCGTGGATGAAGAGACGCTAGTTTTGATTGCGGCATTGTTTTGTGTCGAAAAAAAAATAACAAAAAGCAGAAAAAACGTGTATGGTGTCATCCAAGGGTGCTCCTTGGATGACACCATACACGTTTGAGAGGACGTTTGGGCTGTCCATTCTCCAAGGAGAGATTGAGGTAATGTTCACATACTTTTAATATCGCTAGCAAGCAGGCTATATAACGAGCTAGCACTAGCTAGCTAGTGCTAGCACTAACGTTTGTACGTAAACATCATGTCGGCATCCTATTTCGGTTTTCCACTGTGTGCCCGAATAAATGTTGACAACGACGACCAAGGGAGGCAAGGCGCCGTTGCAAGACGGAATCCGATTGGTCGACGTCAAGGTGCTATGTCGTTCTCATTGATACGTCACACTACACGGATATACCCGTGATATACCCCCAAAATTCTAACACTTTTCATTTTGTCATCGTATAGGACTTCTTCGACGGCAAATTGTAGATCCGTGTATTATGTCACATGACAAAATATGTCAGACCCGATCTGGACAATAACGTGGCTCAAATTTTGTACTCTGATCCAGGCATAAGCTGAACTGAACATTACCACTTGGCACAAACGTAGCAACGGCCACAAACAGATCTTTGTCTAGCTTAGGCCACTGTAAACAGCACTCAGTAATGAATTTTACATTTTTTTACACAATCTTAAGCACACACATACTGTGAGACATCAGTTTACGGCATACTCGTGACTCAATAGGATGCATGGACATGCCTACATAATCTTCCTTATTAAAAAGCATCTGAAATCTCAAGTGCAAATTGGTCGTTCAGCATTATTCGGTTTCCTGTCACACGCGTTCAGAACTCGCCGGAACATATTGACGAGCGCTTTCTGGCTACTTCTTTCCTTCACATACAATCACCCCGCGGGAGGTTTAGAGCATGCAGACGAGCGTTGGAATATTCATGACCGAGGAAAATCATTCAAATCACAGCACTTTTTTTTCCATAATTATGCAAATGACGTCCTGATTTGTGATTGTGCCTGTTCCTGTCACTTCAGCGCAACGATTTAGACACCCGCCTTGAAAAACAAATGCAGAAAAAGCTACTGATTAGAGAATGGTTGTTATTATTATTTCTCTTGACAACCAAGAGTGACGAGTCAAGAAAAGGTTAAGTGATTTCCAGATTAAATCTGGCCTTATTAACTCATCAGAATTCCTAAACGACTGAAAAAAAAATCATTGTCACATGAATACTAAAACTATAATTTGACTCTTTTTGATTAATAAAATGATCTTGGTTTGATTATTGAACAGGTAGCACGGTAGAGCATGTTGACACGTTTTTTTGTTAGTTTTTTTTCCCCAGGTACTTCGGCTTCCTCCCACATTACAAACAATTTGATGTCAGGGCCACTGAAGTTGAAGTTGACATTGTAATTGTGATTGATTGTTTGTTTTATACTGGATGTGCCCAGCCATCGAGTGGCGAGCAGTCCGGGGTGTAGCCTGCCTCTGGCCCAAAATCGGCCGGGATCGGCTCCAGCTCATGCGCAACCCTAATGAGGACAAGCCAAACAGAAAATGGATGGATGTAAATACATGACGTAAGTTCATGTGAGGGACATGGAAATAAAACAAAAGATATATGCAATTTGTTTCACAGAATTGAGTGTTGCCTCTAATTAAAGAATAAAAGTGGTTAATGACTAAATAAATCAAATGTAGAAGGGATCTGTTTGTGATGGAGTCAGTTTAAATTAAGATATGCTTTGTCGTTTGCAGTCAGTGTGTTGAATAGTACATGGATGTACACTGAGCGGCCATTACCTTAGGTACAGTATGCGCACAATCTAATAAGATCCATTAAAAATAGAAACAGAGAAAAGAAATTGTGGATGTGAGTTGCCTCTCCATAAAATGCAGTGTTACGCCACGGAAAACTATAACCAAAACAATGAACATGATAGGAATATCTCTCTGATAGTGCCGTTAAAAAAAGAGACTCATTAGCTTTTAAAGTCAAACATTTTTATACAGCGCTTGTGATGGATCTGATGAGTTTATCAAAAGAGGAAACGTCAAACTATACCTCTTACTGTTTTTTCCGCCCCTCCTGTCTCTTTGAATGTACCTGCCTGGTGCAGAAGGTGGAGACAGTAACCGAGGACAAAAGGGGAGGGGACATACAAACCTTCAAATCCCTGTGGACGATCCCATTAACATGGCAGTGATGGACACTCTCCAGGATCTGCTGGATACAGTGGCTGAGGGCAGAAGGAGAAGAGGAATAAGCATGCAGCCATGTTATGTAATAATACCGTATGTACGGCAAGGACATGACGAGGCGAGAGGGGCGGGGAAACAAGCCCAGAACAATTCATCACGTCCTCTTCGGCAGACATTTCTGTATGATGTTGCACACAAACCCAAGCTACGGCACAAGAATACCGCTTTGCCGCCTTTTGTCCTCCCACCGTCTCCGGAGGAATAGCTGGCACTGCGAGGGTGCCAGCGTATGATTAATACCGCAGGCTATATGTCGTTAATCACCTTTATAAATAGCTCTCTGAGATGCCTCCAAGGAGAGGCAGCTGCATCGCACCTCAGAGACGAGCATAAGTGAAACACACCGAGACGCTAAGAGCCACACGCGGCGGCCTTAGAGGAATGTGCGCGTTTACCTGGCGTCGGCCTCGCTGTAGTACTCGCGGGCCACGATGTCCTCGAAGAGCTCTCCTCCCGTCACGCTGATGGGCATAAGAGAACATGTTGGTGTGTCTCTATTCAATCAACCCTCAGCTATCAAATACATTCTACTCTGTTTCATATTACGTTATTACCATGTTATTACCTTCACCTAGCAAGAAACGTAACATCGGACAAGGGAGTCAAACTTGTTTTCACATCGTAGTTAAGGCTGCCCTCAGCGGGCCTGTTATAACGGTGAAGCTACATAAACGGTCCACTAAAAATAGGGTATAAAAAGTCTACACACCCCTGTTCAAATGCCAGGTTTTTGTGATCAAAAAAATTATACCAACATGAATAATTTCAAAACATTTTCCGACACTGTGACCTGTAATCTGGTCGACTCAATAGGGTAAAAATGAAATATTTTACAGGGGTAGCAAAACTAAAACAACTGAGGTGTTGCACAAGTGCGCACACCCTCTTCTCACTGGGGATGTGGCTGTTTTCAGAATTAACCAATCTCATTCTAGATGCTGCACACACCTTAGCCCAGGGGTGTCAAACTCATTTTTGTCGCGGGCCACATCGCAGTTATGGTTCCACTTGGAGGGCCGTTCTGGCTGCAAACCCATATGATTGCCTCATATTATTACATATAAATCAGAAGCCAGTAAAAACTGTTTGTTCAACTACAGTAGGAATCAATTCGATTTTAAAAGGGGGGTTGGTAACAAAAAAATGCTTGCAATATCTCAACATTTTTAAAAGTGAAGCCGATTTGCAATTTTGGTATTTTAGCAAGAAACACAAAGTCTATGCACACACTCGCGGGCCACATACAATGACGTGGCGGGCCGGATCTGGCCCCAGGCACACCAGTTTGACACCTGCGCCTTAGCCTAATCAATTTTACATGATGCAATTCAGCAACAATGCATCTATTACTAATCTCACAATGTGTTCGTTTATTATATTTACAGATTTTATAATAAAGCAACTTTTACATGAGGAATGCAATACGTCATTACAAATGTTATAAGTCCATAGGGAGAGAACTAAACAGACTTCTAAACCAATTTCCGTGAAATTTCTTGAAGCGTGCTGGTGCATCTGCCAGAAGCAAGCCCTCATAACATTCTTGCAGATCCAGATAAACACATTAAAACCAATTTGAAAGTATATGCGACACAATATGGCTGTGATAGCTGAGGACAAAGGATAAACAGATGAATTTTCTCTTCAAACGTTGAGATTTTCTGGTGTTTTATATTGTCATGGCATTCCAATGATGCGCAAACAAAGTTATTAAAAATATCTAAATTAAAATATATATATATATATTTAAAACACCAACATTTGAATCTAAAAAACTCATGTTTAGATGTGACAACGGGGCGACTTACAGATCAAATACCAAATAGTGGAAGCCCTCCTCTGATATGCTGTCATGGAGGCGCACTGTAGAGATGAAGACAACAAAGAAATGTAAGCCAAAGATGGAAACACATTTTTAAAGAAGCCAGAAATACTGTGCTGCTGTCACTTCAAGGTTTTCGGTCTTCTCGGACTGTATCAAAGTAACAAATGTCCTGAAATCGGGGTTATGTCTTTTTATTCAATCGAAATATTTTAATTCAACAAATTATACATATATCCAGTCTTGTCTTGCATTGCTTGCATATGTTCAATACATTTCTAATGTTAGTGATATTTACACTCAAGATTTTAGCAGCATGCAAGTTTGCCATTTATGTCAATAGTAGGGATATTAATCATATGCACAATTCATATAAAAGTACCCATCGGGGGGGGGGGGGGGGGGGGAACTGTGATGTCTCAAAATCTTTTTAAAAATTGTCATATAAGAGATAGAGATAGAGATTGTGACTGAAACCAGTTCAATAATCGGTTGTGGAAGTGGGTATAAAAGAGGGGTCAATGGGATCATGACGGTTTCATAAGGAAGTAAAAGTGCGAGGCTTCTGTGTCTTTTTGATGCCTCAGCTGAGAAATAGCGCACATAAATCAGGTACCGCGTGCACACACATAGACGAACGTTGTTGTTTTCTTTCCCCTCACACACTCGCTGTCCGTAATAACCAGAAAGGGGAACCATTTTGTGCACATGTTGTATTTAGAGAGGCAGCAATCCCGGCTCACCGATGTTGGGGTGCTTCAGTAAACGGCAGATCCTGGCCTCTCTCTCCAGCTTTTGATGATCTGAAAGAGAAACACACGCGACACAAACACAGAAAAACTGTTATTTTTAGTGCAGTGATTGGCTTTCTGAATCATCTGACGTGGCGTCGGCTGCATTTTTGTCACCGTGTGAGCCTCTGCATCATTGTGTGTGCGTGCGTGCGTGTGGCGGGCTTGTGCAGCTCTTCCCTTATCAGAACTGAAGTGTTGGATGAAAATAATGTGACCCGACATGTTCATGGGAAAGGGCCTTTAACAGACAGCACCACAGTGTGCACATCAACCTTCACTGTCACGACTCCAAATGAACTGTTGAAATCTGCGCTCTGTTCAGCCACAAGTTCATTAATGGATTGATTGTGATGTTTGCCTCTTCCTTCTATCAATGTATTTATTATTATGCATTGTTATCAGGTGAGGACTCATCATTTGGCTAACAGGCAATTGCCTGGGGTGCCAGAGATTTCCAGGGGATCCCAAACATCTCATAAAAAATGATTCTAAAATAACGATATAAATGATAGAGGGATATATTGTACAGTAGACAGTATTTTGATATCGTACAACGATACAGACGCCATCACTCTTTTGCAACGTACGAGGAATCGATAAGCGGAATCACCGGGCACGCAAACAAACGAATCCCTGGAGTCAAATTACTCAGAACCAGTTCTCAAAACAGAACCAGTTTTCAATTTCCATTCCTATACACAAGTGCACCATAATCAGATGAATAAATTGACATTGGCGGAATCATAAGGGGAAACTTACACACTGGAGTCTTTTGAAATCAAAGGGAATCTCAAGGGGAGTGTCAAAGTTTTAGAAAGCACGAGCGTTATCCTTCTGGTCTGAAAGATTTTCCTCAATGGAACGCATCGCATCCTTCCATGAATGGAAGAACACAGCGCATAAAGTACATTCATAACATACAGTATGAGGCGCCCATTTACTGTAACCAGCCAAGACATTACTCGCTGACCTAATTCTCAACGCAAATGTAAAGCCAGTCCATTACAGTGAAAAAATGCATTCCTGGAGAAAAAAATAAGGACAAGCAGTTGGCACGCGTGCGTATGCAAATGGGGTGTATTTCAGCATTGTTGCAGCTCGGTGTGAAAAGCAATAGGAAGCGGAATTCTTCTTAATATCGTGGTCGTCTCTATGCGGAACTTTGGAAAAAAAAAAAAATTTGTCCGCTCTTCACGTCACTGCAGACGTGCCTCGGTGCGACCACGCTTGCCTTGCCGGTCCCCACACGCGCATCCTTGCTTCAACTTGCATTTACACATGCCATTACTTCCACATACAAAACTATATTTTCCCTGATTTGTGACTTATTTCTAGTCTTTAAGTTTGTTTCTACCATACAAGATAGCGCTGC
The DNA here is from genome assembly GCF_024500385.1 of Phyllopteryx taeniolatus. Taxonomy (NCBI): domain Eukaryota; kingdom Metazoa; phylum Chordata; class Actinopteri; order Syngnathiformes; family Syngnathidae; genus Phyllopteryx; species Phyllopteryx taeniolatus. The sequence continues at coordinate 28,277,737 of NC_084505.1, read as the reverse complement.
AATATTGCTGATCTACGGCATCAATGGACGGATCCACACAAGTCCATCGATCCTTTTCAATGCCACTTGTCCACATCAGGCTCGCAGGCGAGGCAGGGTACATTCGGGACTCGTCCCCGGTCAATCAAACAACCATTCACGCTCACATTGGTCACCAGTTGACACGGAGGGCAAATACAGACGAAAAAAAACAATCACACTCACGCTCACACGTGCGAGTGTGCAGGGATCCAGACCAAAAAAAAACAGAACAATTGTTGTTCACACTGTGAAAATTCTAATGCCACCCAAATCAGCAATGATTGTATGATTGTATGATTGTCCCCATTACCACCATCTACGTACCAGCTTGAACATCTTGAGCACTTGGTCAGCATTTCAAAAGAAGATACAGATGCCACTTTTGACCCATGCTGACATTTCGAGACTGTGAACATCAATAAATGTGCTTTCATCCACTCGTGTATTATCATGCATGATAACAATCCTGAGAACGGTCCATACATTGCAGTCGGCGACGCCCATACATTATTTTAATGGAGGCCTACATTTTTGATGTATTGGATCTCATTCGGGTGTGCAGGTGTAGCGCACCTATTGAAGTAGAAAGTCAGTGTACTTTGCTGGAACACAAAATCTGCTGATTCCCATTTGGAACAAGCGATTGGAAGGCGCGGTGGTTAAAATGACCCACTTCACAGCTTTGCCTCGGGACACAGCTAGCAAGAGAAAGAGGGAGGGAGAGGGAAAAAAGAGCACAAGGTTCTACTTTCTTTTTTTTCCAAATAAAATAGGACGCCTATTTTTTACTCCCACCCTTTTCTCCTTCCTCTGCGCTTCTCGATATGCAGCTCAGAATACCAGCTGACTTCTTGGCATCATTAGTGTTTGTTTATGTGCCGCATCTTCCCAGAGCAGCATGCAAAATTGACAATGCAGCTTATTTACAGTAAAGTTGGGCGTCAGGGTGAAATATATTTGTCACACAGAAAGCAAAAACTACACTGTAAAAACCATAACTAGTAATTGTTGATCTCATTAAAGTTTTGAAGCTAAACTGACTCAAAAATCAACCTTTCCATTTACAACTTACAAAAACTTGTCTGCCCAACAAATTTCTCTCGTTGTTGTCCTAAATAAGATTTTCAAAATAGCGCAATAAATATTATCGACTTTTGAGTGGATTTTTTTTAGTGAAGTCAGGAGCCATTGGGAAACCCCCTAACATTACCGAAGTGCACACGCACACACGGTCTGAACCAGTTTGAACTCGACCGAGCGGCGAACGCACCTTCTACTGAACCTGAGTCGTGTGACGGTAGTCCGTCCACAATTTCTTTACTGAAACCCCGAAGAAAACTTGACCAAACGGGGACAGTTGGATGTGAACTGAATTGTTTCGACAATTACAGATTTTCGCCGGGTCTATAGTTTGACTAGCGTTTGAACTTTTTCTGGACAGAACCGGGAGCGGACAACCATTTTGCCCTAGCAGGCAAGCGAACAAAGATATTATGAAGATATGTTAAAAAAAAAAAAACTGTTAAAATATAATCATTTGCCAGTTTGCCAGAGTTGCATATTTAGTGTTTGAACTGTTCAAATTCATTATTGTTCAAGATAAAGATTATTAGATGAAATGTTCCCCTCTTGTTGTCCTTCGGTCAAGGAACGAATGAGGAAGTACAGGGAGGATGAAGGAAGGAATGAAAGGAGGGAGGGAGCGAGGAAGGGAAGAGGAAAGAAGGAAGGGGAGAGGAAGAAAAAAAGATGGAGGGGGAAAAGGGATGGAAGGAGCGGAAGAAGGAAAGGGGAAAGAATGAAGGAAGAAAAGAGAGGAAAGAAAGAAGGGAACAGTCAAAACAGAATGGGTCATTTTGACCTGGTTGGACAATGTGAAGGTTAAGTGGATAAAGCATTATTAGAAATGTCAGAGGAACGTATGTTGTTGACAACATACGGTGAGATTCTGTCATGCAGTATTTGAAAACCTTTGTCGAAGTGTTGCTGCTCCACATGAAGCGCAGAACGGGTGTTTGAACAGTTAGCTCCCTGTTCATTCATGGTGAAATTTCGAAGAATTTTGTTATGCCCATGTTTCTTTCATTCATATGGGTACATTTTTAACTCACGAGCAAATACTGTAGGATTATTCAACAAGAATATCTGTGTTTGGTGATTTAGGAATACATGGCATTGAAGAAATAATTGTATTTTCTTTATTCAACAAGAAAATCTGCATTTGGTGAAGGCAGAAATACATGACATTGAAACCAGAATTTCTTCGTTAGCCTTAAAATATTATCCTAGTTGGGTCAACAAGAAAATCCAAGTTGGCAGAACTCTTGTCATAACTTGTAAACCTGAATTAAGTCAACAACAGTAGGCAAAAGTTGAGAAAAGTTACAAATCTCTTGCATCAAGTTACCATATGATTTTTTTATTTATTTTTTGACAGTGTAGAGGAGCAATGCTGAGAATAGTGCAGTTAAGACAACGCCATCAAAACTCAGATGCATTTTCCCCCGAACTGCGGAAAAAGAGGTGGATTTGTGCCAGCTGCTTTGCTAATCTTACTGTACATTTATTATCCTTCCTATCATTTCAGTATGAAAGAGTCATTCCTCTAATGAAAGAAGCTATAAATGTTTCACTCAACATATGTGCCTTAGACATTCGTTTTACTGCTGCCATCTACTGTATTTTATTGCATACGGCGACATTTTTGCCATACGTTGGCTCCCGCCTGAAAGAAACCAGCAATTGTAGAGGACAGCATGATTATTTACAGTACATCTGACGTGTGACCTGCTTGTTGCAAATGCGACGTTTGGGATGTCGCGTCAGCCCCGAAAGGCAAACGCAGGCAGGCGACACGGGCGGCTCACTCGTCACATCAGTGGATGATTAGCGGAAGCCTCGCAGCAAGGTCAGTTACGCATTTCTCCATCTCAGCCTCAGTCTTACACGGTATCGGAATGACACTAAATCCCTTTGTGATGCATCTATCCATTTTCTCTCGCGCTCCTCCTCCTCCAAAGCGGCCGTCTGCGTGGATGTAGCCCAACTTCCCGTATAGCTGACGTTACGATTTTGTTCTTAAGACAGTGGACTTCTGCAGGTTGCACTCCCATTTGTCCCAATTGCTAATCAAGACCTGATTAATCAATAGTCCACACTATCAACCAAATTCTTCATGATCAATTAATTAGTTATTACGTCCATGTCTAGTTGCTATTGTACTTGCGTGACTCCAAAATATCTCACAATAACGATGACCTTTCACAAGTTTCATGAGTACAATTTACTTTATTGTAGTACAGTACGTTAAATGCAAACTGATTGGTGTAAATGTGCATTTGAAAACTAAAAAAAGCTATCTCATTCTTTATTTATATAGCACTTTTCATACATGCAACGCAACCCAAAGTGCTTTACATGACTTAAAATCAACCAGGTGAGGAAAACATCATATCAAGGATCCAACACTAAATAAGCCAATGCAATGAATGACACATTGTGTGATCATTTTATTGTGCAGCAAAATTTGCACAAGCATCACACACAACTGTGAACTGTAACAACAGCGCTGATGCTAGTGCAAACACAAATAAGAGGTGTCCTGGTTAGTACACCAACATTACAGATCACTAAAGGAGGTTATGTGGGGCTGCCATGGCAATGAGAGCAACTTATTCTAAACGCAGTCAACATGGGACTGCACTTCATCCTAGAACACCTCGATGGCACGGGGACCTATGCGAGGATTCTGTTCGTGGACTTCAGCCCTGCGTTCAGCACTCATCATCCCCGAACTCCTCTCCTCCAAGCTTCTCCAGCTCAACATCTCGCCTGCCATCTGCCAGTGGATTTACAGCTTCCTGACGGGCAGGACACAGCAGGTGAGGCTGGGGGAGGCCACCTCATCTACATGCACCATCAGCACCGGGGCGTCCCAAGGATGCGTCCCCTCTCCTCCGCTCTTCTCTCTCTACACGAACGACTGCACTTCAACGCAAACTCCTGCAGTTTTCAGACACCACAGTCATCGGCCTCATCAAAGACTGTGACGAGTCTGCGTATCGACAGGAAGTGGAGCGGCTGGAGCTGCGGTGCGGCTGACACGACCTGGAGCTGAACACGCTCAAGACGGTAGAGATGATCGTGAACTTCAGGAAACATCCTTCGCCACAGCTGCCCCTCACGCTGTCCAACTGCCCTGTGTCAAACGTCGAGACCTTCAGGTTCCTGGGAATTGCAGTCTCTCAGGACCTGAAGTGGGAGACCAACATCGACTCCATCCTCGAAAAGGCCCAGCAGAGGATGTACTTCCTGCGGCTTCTGAGGAAGCGCGGCCTGCCACAGGAGGTGTTGAGGCAGTTTTACACTGCGGTTTGTCCACACACGTGCTTATCTCCAGTATTAATTAAAGGCTAAATAAAAATTTTCATATGTACTGTATACTTGCTTGCATTCAAATTTGTAAGCACTTGTACTGTGAATGTTTTTGTTTGGTTTGGTTTTTTACAGTGAATCAGCGCATTTTTGTCACATACAGTAACTTTCGCAATCCACTCGATCATTTTCTACCTTCAGATTTTTCTCTTGGCTTTCAATGGACCACAGGTAGTCCACCCCCCACCCTGCTGGACATCTGTTGTCTAGCAACTGCACGGCCAATCAGAGCTGGCAGGCCTCTCCTCTCCTCTCCTCTCTCTGCAGTGGAACCAGCCTTGCATGCAAATGGCCGACACTGAGAGTTTGCTCAAAACTATTAAACTCTAAACAAGGTAAGAAAGAGAAGCCGAAAACAAGATCTTATATTACGCACACAAAACACACGTCCATCCCCAACTGCAACCCTAAACTACAGTACACAGTGCGACCCAAAAGAGTCGTTTTAAATGTATCGAGCATCATGCAAGAAGCTCTCCAGAACTTCCAAAATGAGGTTTTCTGAAAAAAAAAAAAAAAAAAACACTTCACTTCCTTCATGTAAACTAACCTCCCCAATTTTCAACAGTATGCACAGCACTGTGTGTACAAGCTTGAATGAATAAATGATGGAAATAACACAATGACAGTGCACTATATGCACTATTTGCATATAGTGGCATATATATGCATATAGTGCATATAGTGGCCACTCATGCCAGAGTAGCATCTGCTCCATTTGCACACTGATTGAGGAGTATCTGTAACATTTGCACAACCATTGTCCCAGATTATCGCACTACTCGTCACTTTAAACCGCATACACTCCTTGAAGTCTCAGTGCCCTTTGCACAATGGTCATTGCACCGGACTATTGCGATATTAGCCATTCGAACTGAGGACTCTGCATCTTTTTGCACAATTGTTGTTTTTTGTCAATGTCTTTATGTCTCCAAAGTGTTCTGTAAATTGACTGTCTGTTGTACTAGAGCGGCTCCAACTACCGGAGACAAATTCCTTGTGTGTTTTGGACATACTTGGCAAATAAAGATGATTCTGATTCTGATTCTGATTCTGATTCTGACAGTAACTAAACATGGCACAAAAAGTAAGCACATTTGTTTTTGGTAGATTATTTCTTTGTTGTAAAAATGCTTCTTGGCAATAAATCTTATACCATTGGAAAGCCAGTTCATTATCCTTTTATATGGTGGCGCATTTGTAAGGAACATGCGTTTGTGGGATGAGCAGCAGAACTGAGTATGTAGGTTGTGACCCAAAAAAGTCAAACGCGCAGCTTCTCTGCCAATACCAAACATCTTATTTTGCTGTTGGCACTGTCTTTTTGTTTGTTGGATGGGATTGGATGATTGATGATGATTGTCATTTGCCAAGCAGGAGCCTCAAGCAAATAGAGCCACAACAGCCTGGCACCTCCTCCTCACGCTGGTCACACACTGCTGCGGGATGGCATTCCATTCTTCAACCAGCATTTGTCACAGGTCAGCCAACGTGGTTCCGGTGGTCACTGTCGCACGAACGGCACACCCGAGCTGATCCTGCAAGTGTTCATCGGGGTTGAGGTCAGCGCTGCCGGCAGGCCATTCCGCCCTTTCCACGCCCAAATTCTGGAGGTCGTCTCTGACTAACGCCACTCTGTGGGGGCGAGCGCTGTCACCTTGGAGGACAGAGTTTGGTCCCAGACTGCTGAGATATGGGCTTGCGGCTGGCTGCGGAATCTCATCTCCATTTCTATCTGCATTGAGATCGCCTCCGATGATGATAAGCCTTGTTTTTCCCACACCATTATCCCATTGCGTCCATCAAAACGTTATTTGATCTGTGCAGCAATCAGCACGGCCTTCTCTGCATCTTCTCCAAACTTTGACTCTAGGATCCAACTTCCGTAGGCAGAATGTGGACTCATCACGGAACATGACGTCCCTCACAGGCAAAAAAAAAATAATTTAAAAAGCTGTTTGGCATTAGCTAATTAGATTTAGCTAATTGATTACGGCCATGCTCTGCTGCTCATCCCACAAATGCATGTTCCTTACAAATGTGGCACCAGTTAAAAGGGAAATAAAGAGGCTTTCCCATGCTATAAGATGTATTGCCAAGGTGTATTTTCACAACACAGAAATAATCTACCGAACAAACAAGTTTCCTTACTTTTTGTGCGATGTTTTGTTGAAAGGATGACTGTTTTATCAAAGTCTGCTCCGCTCTTGATGTGTTTTATTATTTTTCCCCCTATTTTGTACATTGTGTCTATGGATTTACTGTTTTATTTAAATTATTGAATGCAATTGTAAAAACAAACGATCCAAAAGATTCAAAAGAATCTTGAAGTTGATGATGATTATTTTCATTATCATGAAGTTGAGAGGCTTGTTAAAGTCCATCCATCCATCCATTTTCTGAGCCGCTTCTCCTCACAAGGCTCGCGGGAATGCTGGAGCCAATCCCAGCTATCATCGGGCAGGAGGCAGGGTACACCCTCAACTAGTCACCAGCCAATCGCAGGGCACATAGAAACAAACAAACATTCGCGGACACATTCACACCTACGGGCAATTTAGAGACTTCAATTAACCTACCACGCATGTTTTTGGGATGCGGGAGGAAACCGGGGTGCCCGGAGAAAACCCACGCAGGCACGGGGAGAACATGCGGGGGATTGAACCCCGGTCCTCAGAACTGTGAGGCAGACGCTCTAACCAGTCATCCACCGTGCCGCCGCTTGTTAAAGTAACCACGTGTAAGCAAATTATGCAATCACTGTAGCAATAATATATTTTTTTATTTAAAACAAATCTAAATTGAGCATCACTATGGTTAAAAAGGCAGCATTTTAGATGCAGCTCTTTTTGTGGGTTTTGTTTGGGTTAATCAAGGTCATTATATGCAAACAACCACACCAGCAGCCAAATTCTTGAATACAATCCAATTCTTGCATCTGCAACCCCACTGCAGCAGTGTGTCAAGCTCCAGGTGTGTGTGTGTGTGTGTGTGTGTGTGTGTGTGTGTGTGCATTCATTGCCATTGCAAGGCTTTCCTTCGATGTCCTGCGAGCCCGTCGGAATCATATTTATTTATATTTAAGAGAGAATCGAACTGACGCCAAGTGTCAGCGAGAGCAAAACCAGGAGGAGACAAAAATACAAAGTGAAGCATAGCAAACACCTGGCAGAGGGAAGTGCAGACCAATAAACAACCTGAAGAAATTCATTCAAGACAATGTGCCTGGGGGGCATCACAGTTTATCACTAATATATCGCTGTCATCGTACTCTACCGATCACACACAGATTAGAAAGTTGCAAAGGCAAACACTCACAGTGGCTGCATAGAGTCGTCATTAACATTCGATGTGGTTCCGTTCCGACGACATTGATTAAAGGGGCATCGCACAACTGTGATGCCTGTAGTTCTTACATCATTTTAAAGTCCATCCACATATTTTCTCTTTCTTCAGTATATCTGGCGATTTTTCCACTTTCTCGTCCACCTCTACGATGAGCAGTCGATAGACAATTTGACATTCGGTTTCAAACCGAGCTGTGGTATTTTTACCAAAATAGCAGGCAGCACACACATCGGGAACTGCTCGCATCTAATTGAATTAAGAGTTTAAATGAAAACGATGTTGTGTGGGAACTGCGACATCCTCTGCCTGCCAGCGGCTAAATAGTCCTCCTCCATATGGTTGCATCGTTGCCCTGCACAAGCCGGCGGTTCTAATGAAACCCCGAGGGACAATGAAAAGCTATCACTCTCCTCCCGTTCCCAATAGAGGAGGAATTATGAGACTGATTACTCCCTTGCTTTCTCTTCGGAGGAGAAACCAAATGTGGCTGGTGTCAGAGATAAAACCGTTGGGAGCCTCGTAATGTACTGTACATAGGCGACACATGCACACACACACACACTAGATGAATGTAAAAAATGGTGCAAAAATGTCAGTAACCAAATTTAGAGACGACAAATGCTCCAAATGAAACACACCATAATTCATCCACAAAATCCATCTTTACACAACGCTCAGACACACCTTCCTAATGGAATGCGACGCACTGGGAGTGCTTTAGAGCAACCTCAACCACAATAAGAAAACATCCTTCTTCCTTTCTGACAAGGTCACTCAAAACTGAGTTGTTATGACGTGGATCTCGTTGGATTGTGCAGGTTGTGTTCTGACATCGTAATTGACCATCCATCCAGCCATCATTTGCACTCTTACGGGACCCACCTTCACCAAGGTGACAGCGCTATTCGCCGCATCGTGATATCTATGTCCTCGGTCTGTTCATATTGGAGCACGCTGGACTGTTGTCAGCGCCACGACTCCTAAACACTCAGCGAGGGCGACCGGACTGAAGATTTAAAAACATGAGACAGAGGAAAAAGAACAGGAGCAGGGAGGGGACGTTTTGTGATTGTTTAGGGAAAAGGTTTGATGAAACAGATCGAAGACACGGAGGTTGATGACGACTCACAATTGGTCTGGAATGATAAGGTTCTCACATCAGTATACCGACCTTGACGTGCACTCTTTTTCTTTGAAGTTCTATTCTATCAGGCCTTTTTGATTTAAATCCTGATTTTTGTTTGCAAACACAAGAGTTTTGAAATTCGACAGTTACAGCACAGGTGAGGAATACTGGGTTATGCTTCAAGGCTGCTCCTGCAGGTGTGAGGTCTAATGTACTTTTAAGCCACAGCGGTAAATACCAATGGTCAAGCCAATAAATCACATTCCGAATCATGTACAGGCACTGCACACAACTGTGAGCGGTAACATTAGCGCTGATGATCAGGCTCACCAAATTCAGATGTTCCCTGGCTGGTCCACCAAAGTGGGGCCTCCGCGGTTGCCACAGACTCCTTAGTTGTCAAGCCAGTGTACCATCAACAAATATTCAACTTGTATTAACTGCACAATGTGATGTTTTAGTAACACTTTAACATTCACACATTTAACATTAGAAGTTCCCCTGTAATTGTAACAACATGATATACTGATCTGTATTTTGTGTTCTTTAATCTTTGTCATTTAAGCTCTTGTATTTAGTTGTTTGTATGTCAGCTCCTTTCTTTGGGCAGCCGTGGCCCAATGGTTAAGATCATCGCCTGCCACCGTGGGGGACCTAGGTTCAAAACCCCGACTGGACCATCCGCCAACATCCCCTGGACTCACGGCTGTGGTGTCCTTGAGCAAGACACTGACACCCCAAAATGCTCCCCGGGCGCTTCAGCTGCCCCCTGCTCCAGTGTGTTCCACTAACATGTGTATGTGTTCACTGTGATGGGTTAAATGCAGAGAACAAATTTCGTGTGCATGCATGCATGTTCATGACAATAAAAGATGATTCTTCTTCTTCTTCTTCTTAAGTGCTCCTGGATGTTCACTTGTGGTTTTAGTACGCCAGGAAGTAGTACAAGATGTCATTTGTTTGAATGCTAGCTATATCTGAAGGAAATTTCTTGACAGTTCTTGAAATTGCTTAAACGAGCCACATACAAAAATGCACAAAGACGGAAGCGCTCCTTTCCTTTTGTGATTCAGCCTCACAGTTGCACACAAGAAATCCAGCTGGCCGGACGACTGAGCATTGAATAAAGTAAATAAAATCAACCTGGCTTATTTCTAAAGATGAAATCACTGTGTGCGCACGTGCACGTGAGTGTATGAGAGAGAGAGAGTGAGAGAGAGAGAAATCAAGATATATTTTTAGCTTCAAGCACCCAGTGAGTCATTTGAGCCCCCGATCCCTCCCTTCTTTCTCTCCCCTACCCATCCCTTCCCTTCTGTCTCTCCTCTTCCTCTTTTATTTCAATGGAGCAGTCGCAGTGGCCGATGACAAGAGACGATAAGAAAGACGAGAAGGAGAAGAAGCAGGAGGACCGATCTTTACTTGAAGTCGATACTATTGAGGCTGGCGCATAAACGACATTTCTTTTACCGCGACACCTCAAAATTATTCAAATAAAATAACGGTGGCGGAAGAGAGAAAGTATTCACTATGAATGAAGGACATCCATCCATCCATCCATTTTCTGAGCCGCTTCTCCTCACTAGGGTCGCGGGCGTGCTGGAGCCTATCCCAGCTGTCATCGGGCAGGAGGCGGGGTACACCCTGAACTGGTTGCCAGCCAATCGCAGGGCACATAGGAACAAACAACCATTCGCACTCACAGTCATGCCTACGGGCAATTTAGAGTCTCCAATTCATGCATGTTTTTGGGATGTGGGAGGAAACCGGAGTACCCGGAGAAAACCCACGCAGGCACGGGGAGAACATGCAAACTCCACACAGGCGGGGCCGGGGATTGAACCCGGGTCCTCAGAACTATGAGGCTGACGCTCTAACCAGTCGGCCACCGTGCCGCCTGAATGAAGGACATTTTCATTACAATTGTAATGGTTGTTGTTGTATTGCATCTTTATTGCATCTCATGCCGCCCTCTTTGAAATTACGGCCTTGTCATGATCAGCGTCTCTCCCACAATGCATTGCAACATTCACACGCGAACAGAGGTGGATAGTAACGCACTACATTTACTCAAGTGACATTTGGAATCAATTGTAGTTGTCAGAGCAGTTTTAATGAAGCATACTTTTTTACTTTTACTTGGGTACTTACGTTAAGAAGAAACGGTACTTTTACTCTCTTACAACAATCTACATACCGCTCGCTACTTTTATTTATCAATAATTGCTTGCGCGATCTATTTTGAGACTTTTGTTTTCAACTTTGGCATCAGGCGCCGTTGCTCCAATCCACGCTGGTTACCACAGTGACGTTTGACTCAAGTTCACCAATCAAACGACACAAGAAAGTCACGTGTCCACACACAAAGTCTTCTATTGGTCAATCAAAGTGAGTCGTGACAGCCGCGCACGACCCGTGTTTACATTACAGACTACGCAAAACAACAGCTTTAACGTGCAGCGTAGTTTTGTCACTTCCCAAACTTTGACATTTCAGCCCACTTCTAACTTGAGAAAACACCTTGCGCTCAGTTGCACGGTTTTGCTGTTGTTTTGGCTGTGCATACGGCAGCATTAGCACTATTTTTTGGGGAACACAAGTAACTGTAAAACACGCATCTTGTTCCCTCTCTCTCTCTCTCTCTCTTGCGCTCTCTCTCCCTCACACGCACATACACACACTTAATCAATATGTCTGGTCAGCAAAATGCTTCTTCATTTAGTCATTTTTGTGGATAAAGCAAAAATATTTTCTGTAAGGCCTTATGCATGTGTTGTTTTTTTCCACTTCCAAATTGAAATGGTGGCCGGTGCGTGTGGACTCCCATGGAACACGAGTTTGAATGTGATCCGTTACTTCGGAACACAGCCACATACCAGTTATAAGAGGGAGTGCATCCTTGTGCAACCAGATTTATTTTCATTTATTTTACTTAATCAAGTAAAAGACCAGTTAAAAAACAGAACATCTCTTTTGCAATGGTGACCTAGCTAAGAAGGCAGCAAGTTAAGCGTCAAGTCTATCACAAACAAGTTTATTTCAGTTGTTTATTTTCCTCTCCCCTCTCAAAAAAAATGAAAAATCAGTTAATAAATACAATTAACTAAATTAAATAATCAAAATAAATCAGTTGAGTTGTACAAATTCTAGGTCACACTAATAGTGGAAAAAGTTTTTAAATGATTTCACTTGGTCAAAATTCTTTTCTTGGCATTTGAAGAGGGGTGTGTATACTTTTTATATCCAGTGCAGCCTTGTTCCTGTTTTTGTAATCTGCCTGGTGAGCCTACAGTATTGTGCTTTTTCAAAAGTGGAAGCAATATAGTATAAGACAATAATTTATATATATATATAAATATATATATATATATATATATATATATATATATATATATATATATATATATATATATATATATATATATATATATATATATATATATATATATATATATATATATATATATATATATATATATATATATATATATATATATATATATATATATATATATATATATATATATATATATATATATATATATATATATATATATGGCACGGTGGCCGACTGGTTAGAGCGTCAGCCACACAGTTCTGAGGTGTGGGGTTCAATCCCCGTCCCCGCCTGTGCGGAGTTTGCATGTTCTCCCTGTGCCTGCGTGGGTTTTCTCCGGGCACTCCGGTTTCCTCCCACATCCCAAAAAACATGCATTAATTGGAGACTCTAAATTGCCCGTAGGCATGACTGTGAGTGCGAATGGTTGTTTGTTACTATGTGCCCTGCAATTGGCTGGCAACCAGTTCAGGGTGTACCCCGCCTCCTGCCCGATGACAGCTGGGATAGGCTCCAGCACGCCCGCGACCCTAGTGAGGAGAAGCGGCTCAGAAAATGGATGGATGGATGGATATATATATATATATAATATAATTTGCCTTCATTCGTTATTTTACAAAGATTGTATTTATTATGTTTTAGACTAAGTGATGTGTGCAGCAATATCTGTACTTGCACATTCATATTTTATTTAGTTATTTTTATTTTATTTTGACGTTCATGCTCTGATTTAAAAAAATCAATGACTGTTACTAATACTATTACTACTAGTGATTACGAGTACTAATTATTAAAGTTACTCACTTGTTACTCAGTACTTGAGTAGTTTTTTTCACTCAGTACTTTCTTACTCTTACTCAAGTAATTTTTTTTGGAGGACTGCTTTTTTACTTTTACTTGAGTCATATGAGTCTAAAGTAACAGTAGTCTTACTTCCGTACAATATTTGGCTTCTCACCCACCTCTGCACGTGCGTAAGGCAAACGTGAGACGTCTTTATTGCCCCGGACAAACAGCTGAGACACAAGCATCTCCGGGAAGTGAAGTCAGCGCACAGACACACAAACAAGGACACGCATATGCATATAAACAAACACATAACCAGATGAGGCATGCAAACAAGCACACACACAAACACACACATATGGGCTAGACCCACGCTGCCCATCATGAGCAAATACAAAGTGACAAAAGCTGGCAGACAGGGTCGCCGTGACGCTGATGCACGCATGTGAGGAGAGCGTAGATATGCTGTGAGGAATATGCCACACACACACACACAAACGCTTCCTCCCCTTTACTTCCTCCCTCTTTTTCCTGCTTGTTTCCTGCATGCGTTGACTCATCTGCTGCTTTTCATGGGATGCTACACAAGCAGGATTGCAGACTGAGGGACACGTGTGCATGCAACACCAGAAACACAATACACACAAATTGTAATACGGCATTATTGCTGCATTTCCCACAACCAATCCCACACTAAACCCATTTCGATTCTGTATACTTACGCACGCACACACAAATGCTTGGGCGAGCACACGTGCACACACACACACACACACACACACACACACAGACACTGAGGGAACGGGTCCAGGCTAGGTGGGGGGTGGGCAGCCGTGATCCTGCCAGAGAGAAGGGAATCGGCAATGCAACTCCAGGGCTTATCGCGGAAAGAGGGTAAGACCATATCTGACACGCCCGCATGCCAGCTATGTACACACACAAAAACAGAGCTATAGTGTGTGTGTGAGTGTGTGAGCTGAATGCATATGTGGTGAGGTATCCCTTTGCAGTTATTTTTAAATCGTTCCCAGCATGCCATGTGGCGGATCACTGATCCCGCTGCAAAGGTGTCGATTACCAACGGCGGGCGCACGACGGGATCACATGAGCGAGCGAAAGAGCAAATTGTTGCGGAAAGAAAGAGGCGGAGTCAGAGAAGACGTTTGAAACGTGGAGTGACAAGGGGATGAAGACAGGCATAGATGGTGACATATTATTAGTCTTGGAGGAAATATGCAAATAGCAGGCAGACGGCAGGAGCCGTGTAAAAGGCACAACATCACAATATAGAGCAGGGGTGTCAAACTCAAATTCACGGTGGGCCAAAATGAAAAATTGGGACAACGTCGCGGGCCAAACTCAATATTTTATGAAAAATCACTGTGACGTGCATGTTCCCCTTCTCTGCAGAAATGTAGCGTTAAAGTTGCTCATACGACAACAAACTTACATTTTGCTTAAAAACTGAATCTGGAATAAACAAACTTCAATATTATGAACACGAGAAATCCAATTTGCAATAAAAGACATTAATGCTATATGTTTGTTGTTTTGTATTTTAACAGATAACATGAATTCTTCTGTCTTTCCATCTTCTATTTATCTTTCTCCAACTACCTTTCTTTTTGATGTAAATCTTTTTTCACAGGCCAACAACAAAACAACCCCAAAAAAATAAGAATGTCCTTCAATAAAAACCCAAAGTTCAAACTATTAACAGTCCCTGCCTAGGAGTTAATAAAGGGCATTTAAAAAAAAAAAACACACACAATTCAATGATGTTTTATTCTTTGTTGGAGCCACGTTGCTCAGCACACGACAAACTTGACTTTAGTGAACAGACAATCTGTCTTGGAAGTGAACCGTTTTCCATCTTTTCTTTGGCCATTTTTGGGAAGGGGAAGCGTAAATTTGCTCGCGGAGACCCGTAGCATAGTCGCTAACGACCGCAACAGAAAGGGAACGGGCGCTCGCCGGTCTGGACTGATGGGCCGACACGCGAGCAAAGCATTCTGGGATTTGGAATATTAGCGGCGCGTGTGCTATATACTGGCGGGCCAGCTCTAACACACATTTGATATGGTCTTGCAGGCCAAATATAATGACAACACGGAAATGTTTCTCACATGGACATGACGACGGCATCAATCATAAACGAGAGTGAAAAGTGCATAGTCAACAACGTTTATCAGGGCCAATCCTTGGAAGACTAGGCATCTATCATAACAAGATCCATAATAAGAATTCATTAGTCAATAAATGGTTTATTCATAATTCTGTGGAATTGATAGCTGATTAATTGTGTCTTGAAGCATTTGATTAAGCCTCAACAATTGGGCTGTGCAAAGTCAAGCTACATTGCCGATATATATATATATATATCATCATACATATGTTATGTATGATTTATGTAACAATAATAACAATAAAGAAAAATACCTCTGTATTCTATATAAAAATATAGTAAAAGAGAATACAGGGTACACTGGGGCAAGTCACAATTGTGTGCCTCGTGAGGAATACTGCGTAAGCGTATGAACGTGAGTTTTGACCTTGCGAGTGTTCTTGTGTTGTTTTTGTGCGTTTGACCTTTTGTCCTGTTAAAAACAAAATGGCTGAAAGAGCATCGGTCACGCTCCTTTTTGTAATTTTTTTTATTTTTAAAACACTTTGGTCAAGTGGTGAAGTATCTGCAGCTCGGAAAATTTGGCTTGCAACGCAACTTGGAAAAACTCGTGAATTCATCAGTTTAGTGTTGGCACCACCGCTATAATCACCACATTTTTGAAGGGATTGGTTTTATGGGGTTTTTCAATACAGTCAACCATCGCAAACCCGCGGTTCGGCTTTCGCAAATTTGCATTTTGGCTAATTTTGTTGGGAACCTACTCCATTGTCTTTTTGTGTGTGTGCTGAGGCCAAAGCAATCAAATTTTACTTTGGCACCATCTGCTGGAATTTAGGCGTTGCTAAGTTTAATTCTGTGAAAGTGTTTTTTCGTTTGCGTTTGAACTACTGTATTTGTACCTTGTGCACCGTCAAAAGTCAAAGTGAAAATATGCTTCTGCTTCTCTCCCAAAGCTGCAACTAATAACATTTGCAGTTTACTTTGCCATTACAAGCTGCCTTTATTCCGTAATACTTCTTATTTTTTGTAAATGCCAAAGTGTGCACGTTGTGTATTTTCATGTTTGGCAGGCGGGTCTGGACCGTATCACCTGAGATAAAAGGGGATTTACTTGAGTATAAAATGACAACAGAATGAAGTGAATTTTGCTCTGCAAAATTAGCCTTAAAAGGCTGTGTTGGTGCGTGACAAATGTGGTTTTAATTTTCAATTTTCAATTTTAGCTACAGGGCTACAACGGCTGTAGACCTTGTGTGAAAAGACGGCAGCCGTCGGTTCACGCTGGCATGAAGGCGCACCATTGGCTGAGCAGAAGGCCGCGCGATTGGTTACTCTGCGATTGGTTACTCTGCGCTCTTGGTGGCGCCTGTGTCATTCGTGTGTGCCTGTGCGTGTATTTATTTGTGAGTGTATGGGTGCGTATGTATGTGCGCTTGAGGTGGTGTGTCATAAAGTGCAAGAACGTACATGCGCGTACGTACGTAGTGTATGTGTGCTTTAAGCCTGCAGGCAACCAGGCCAGCGGCTGCAATTACAGTGACGGATGTGAAAGAACTAGGTCGGCTTTGCGAGAGATCTGCCCCTGGGACGCCAAGACCAGCCAAGAGCTCTGAATCGATTCAGAACACACGCACGCGCGCACATTTAAGTCATATACTGCTATTTTCTGTGCACGAGTCATATCAAAAAAAAAAAAAACATGATCAAGTAAAACGCCCGGTGATTCTCTGTCTCCTCCTTCCTACAAACACTCACTTGCTCTCTCTAAGAGCCCGAAGCGCCATCATCCAGGGGCCGCAATATTCACACTTGATGCACGCGTAACACATGGGACGTGTGTCGGTAGCCTACCTCTGGCAGAGAGCTTCTTGGTGTTGATGATTTTGGCAGCATACTCTTGACCTGAGGAGATCTTCACGCACCTCCTGACCACAGAAAAGGCTCCCCTGGACAAAACGTCGTCAAACATGGGTCATAGTGGAGTGTATGTTTTATAAACAAGGCACAATAGGAATGGAGAAAAATTTTCTCTGATGTGCAAAGCATGTGTTGATCGAGGGTGGACAATGCAATGACACGACGCATGCGTTGTAATATCTTTGGTAACGCAGCCTTTGCATCTGACAAATGAATAGCGATCACACTCAGCCGCAGCATTCGGTACACCTGCACGATCAAGCTAACATTTGACAGTATGGTCGCGTGAGGTGTACAAAGGCACGACATTTCAGTCTGCTCGGATGACTTCATTTGGCAACGTGGGAAGGAAAGTATATTATAAACACACCTCAGTGTGACGCAGTGAAAACGACAAACACCACAACAATCTTATTGTTCAATGAAATGAATACATTCCTTGTTATAGTTGTAAAGAGATTATTTTTTCTATTGGACCTCATTGCTAGTTGCTGTAGGTGTTTCGGCCGTTGTTTCCTTTGTCCCGTGACAAAATTCCAACATTCTATGATTCATGAAGGCTCCAAAATGATAGCATAAATAGACAGTAGTTCTTCTCATCCAGCAAGGAGATAAATTGGGCAATGTAATTCAAGCTTCAATGGCACCAGAGGAGAAGGGTAGTTAGCTGTAGTTAGTGAGCCTGTCAAACTTTATGAGGGAGTCACCTCTGAGTAGGCCGAGTTCCAAATAAAGAGCATTTACAGGCACGTTTCGTCATCGCAAAGGTGCGTTGGCTCCAGTTACACGGCGGCCTGACGCTGACACAATTTGACCATCACAACGGACAAAGGTGGTTAGTCCGCACGTTCGTGCGTGCCGCCGTGCTGATCGGCGGGGCGCATGTGTGAAGACCCCCAAAAAGTAGGTCAGCTATATTTGAGGGAGCCGCATCTCTAAATGCAGCCTTGGACAGGACTGCCTGCCTCAGCTCCTCTCAGCTCCAAACGCACACAAAGCCTTTTGCTATTCCTCCTCCGTCTCAGTCTGTGCACATTTTGCCTTTCCGATCCAATCTCTTCCTCCACCGCTACTCAGACTTTTTCTAACCTCTGACCACATCATGTAGATATGAGAAGGGGCCATTAGAAACCCACGGATGAGGGTGGCCTGAGGGCTCCGAATAGCAGGCACCTCTCGTGAAACCCGGTCGAACCATTTCCGATTGAAGTGCACTAAAAACAACTGTCTAATGGGGGGGGGGAAACAGACCTGTGTGGCATTTTATATCGCGTTCTGCAAAGTGAGCAGCTTGCCACTAAAGCTTACCTCCATTTTCTAAGGGATTTGGCGAAGAAATGTGGAAAGCATAACGTGTTACATAACGAGCGTACTTGTCTACCGACGGATTGACTGTGAAGTGCATGTGTCGAGTACATCTGTGTGCGGCTGAGCTCGCCTTGACAGCAAACGGTTTGTTTTTGGAAGTCAAATGAGGCAAAGCCGTCGAGACAACGGCAGGCCGCGAAGCGTTGGGATACTTCTCTGAGTGTTTACCAGCACCCGATATGTCAAATGATCCAAACCAGCTGCAAATGTGCGGCTTCGCATTGAGCTAAAGGCTGCATTGCACTGTTGTTGCTTATCAATTTACCTTCAAACATCCATTAGGTACACCTGCACAATCCAATAATATCCAAGACAAGACAAGACCTGAATCAAGAATTCTGCCTACTAATGAATGACACCACAATGCCACAACAATGAACATTAGAGATTGGGTAAGTGACTACATTTTCCTCAGGGAACATTAAGAAACAATCGGTTAAGTATTATTTCAGTAGGATGGGAGAATCTCAACAGAATGTCCTGAACTCCTCTTTTAATGCCGCTGTCGTATTGTGCAGAACAATACTACCCGGAGGAGTTCCCGAAGCACGGATGTCTGTTTCTCGGTTGGAGACATTTGTTCTTCAAGAGGCGATTAACCGTGAACCAGTTACACGCAATCAACCGAATTCCCAACGAGCAAGTCATCGATCATTGTGCCCATCCTTACGAGCGTACCGCTAAATGAAAAACTCTCGCACTTCCTCACCACCGCTAACTGCAACCGCAATAACCGAGTTGCGTCCAACGAATAGTTCTCTCACCACAACAACACTCGCTTGACGACGGCCCCGACGCGCGGCCTTTCGAAATTGTCAGGGGGTTGCCACGGCGACTCACGGGCGTGTTTTGCTTGGCAGAATGCGGGTGTGAAAACTAAAGGGCGTAAAGTGCAGGAAGGGGATGAGCTGAGTTAAAAGGTCTCAGAAGAACATAAAATGGCTTTTGGAGCTGAGTGGACTTCTTTTTTATTGGAACCATAATGTTGACGTGTTTAGGGTTGCGAGATGTGTGACAGAGGATTGTTCTGTCCCAATTTGGGACCCACCTGGGCAGCCAGTGAACGAGCGAATCCCTCCGTGCCCTCGAACTGGATATTTCTGTCATGTCAGTGCTGCGCGACACCAAATCTGACCATCCCGCACATGGGTTGGAGTATGTAAATGTCGCTATGCAAACACTGGACACGATGGAGTCGGTGACGTCACGCGCGCAAACAGCAAACCACGTAAACAGAGCCTGGAATATAATGTGGGATTAAGACGAGTTGGATGCCACTGGACATGCCTGCACTAAACATGGCAACCCACACACACACCCTCACCCCGCCCCGCCCCCAACACACACGTACAAACTGTTCTATTCATGCTTGGAATCTGCGTCCGAAAACCAAGGTGGCCTATTACGTAACACGCTGACATTTGAATACAGCAATGATGTAACAAGGTGGTGATGATGATGATGATGATGATAATAATGATATTGATCGCTTACTTCCCCAGCTCCTCAAACAGCTGATATTCGTCGGTAAACCTCGTGCAGATCGTCAACGCCATGGTGGATGTGGCGCCCCGGGGTGTGTTCTCGCTGTCAAACCCGCCGCACGCAATCGTCCGGTTTTGGCGTCGAAGCTGCGAGAGAGCCTTTCATGCACACACGGCGCTCATCTGCGGGAGGTCTGATGATGAAGAGGAGGAGGAGGAGGAGGAGGAGGAGGAGGAGGAGGAGGAGGAGGAGGAGGAGGAGGAGGAGGAGGTGGAAGGGGTGGAGGGGGAGGGTTGGTTGCAGCAAAAAAAAATATATAAAAAAAAAAAAAAGCGCTCCACTTTAGACCAGTGTGCTTCCGGTGATATGAGCAGCCGCGGCGGTGTTATTCGTCGACTTGTCGCGGACGCAGCACGTTTTGGTGACGGCGCGTGCGCGTGCGCAGGCTGCACGGACGCGCGCTCTCGGCGCAAATAAATCACCTTAACAGCAGACGCCCGTCAAGCCGTTGCAGCATGCATGAGATCCAAAACGAATTTAGGGGGGAGTGAGAGACGCTGTTGGTTGCAGTGCTCAAATGCCACAAATAAACGGATTGATACATCGCCATTTATTTTATCATTGGATCAACCATCCCAATATCCAGCACTTTACAAGTGCGCCCTCTAGCGGCTACGCGCAACATCTTTGTAACGCCACGGCATCGTGGCAAAAAAACGGAGCGTCTCGATTCGCATTGGACCCGAGCAGCAATGGCCTGGTGGCTGCTACCTAGCGTATTAGATTAGTACCACCGCGCTATTCGCACTGGTTCGAGGCCGAATCCTGCTGAAAATATTCAAAACAAAAGTCAATGGCGACCCGAACCGTGAAGACTGAAAGCCACAAACTGTGATCCCAAAACAGTCTAATAGGATTTGAAAGGCATTTTACAACGTTGCCCTTCAAAATAACGGGCTCACAGACTTTTTGATTTGATTTGATTTTTGTTAAATGTGTGGCTACGTACATAATGCAGTGCAGTACAAGTCAGTGCAAACTGTAGGCCGGTCCCAAGCCCGGATAAATGCAGAGGGTTGCGTCAGGAAGGGCATCTGGCTTAAAACCTTGCCAAACAAATATGAGCGTTCATCCAAAGAATTCCATAACGGATCGGTCGTGGCCCGGGTTAACAACGTCCGCCACCGGCGCCGTCAACCTGCGGGGCGCCGTTGGAAATTCAGCTACTGTGAGTCGAAGTCAAAGGAAGAAGAGGTGGAAAGCGGGTTCTTTGGCAGAAGGAGAAGAGGAAAGCACAGAGCCTAGAACTGAATGTGGGGACTTTAAATGTTGGGACTATGACAGGAAAATCTCGGGAGTTGGTTGACATGATGATGAGGAGAAAGGTCGATATATTGTGTGTCCAGGAGACCAGGTGGAAAGGCAGTAAGGCTAGAAGTTTAGGGGCAGGGTTGAAATTATTTTACCATGGTGTAGATGGGAAGAGAAATGGAGTCGGGGTTATTTTAAAAGGAGAGTTGGCTAAGAATGTCTTGGAGGTGAAAAGAGTATCAGATCGAGTGATGAGGCTGAAACTTGAAATTGAGGGTGTTACGTGTAATGTGATTAGTGGCTATGCCCCACAGGTAGGATGTGACCTAGAGGTGAAAGAGAAATTCTGGAAGGAGCTAGACGAAGTAGTTCTGAGCATCCCAGACAGAGAGAGAGTCGTGATTGGTGCAGATTGTAATGGACATGTTGGTGAAGGCAATAGGGTTGATGAAGAAGTGATGGGTAAGTACGGCATCCAGGAAAGGAACTTGGAGGGACAGATGGTGGTAGACTTCGCAACAAGGATGCAAATGGCTGAAGTGAACACCTTTTTCCAGAAGAGGCACGAACATAGGGTGACCTACAAGAGCGGCGGTAGAAGCACGCAGGTGGATTACATCTTGTGAAGATGATGTAATCTGAAGGAGGTTTTCCAACTGTAAGGTAGTGGTAGGGGAGAGTGTGGCTAGACAGCATAGGATGGTGGTGTGTAAGATGACTCTGGTTGTGGGGAGGAAGATTAGGAAGACAAAGGCAGAGCAGAGAACCATGTGGTGGAAGCTGAGACAGGACGAGTGTTGTGCAGCTTTTCGAGAAGAGGTGAGACAGGAGGAGCTTCCAGAAGACTGGACCACTGCAGCCAAGGTGATCAGAGAGGCAGGCAGGAGAGTACTTGGTGTATCTTCTGGCAGGAAAGAAGAGAAGGAGACTTGGCGGTGGAACCTCACAGTACAGGAAATCATACAAGGAAAAAGGTTAGCTAAGAAGAAGTGGGACACTGAGAGGACCGAGGAGAGGCGAAAGGAATACATTGAGATGCGACACAGGGCAAAGGTAGAGGTGGCAAAGGCCAAACAAGAGGCATATGATGACATGTATGGCAGGTTGGACACTAAAGAAGGAGAAAAGGATCTATACAGGCTGGCCAGGCAGAGGGATAGAGATGGGAAGGATGTGCAGCAGGTTAGGGTGATTAAGGATAGAGATGGAAATATGTTGACTGGTGCCAGCAGTGTGCTAGCTAGAAGGAAAGAATACTTCGAGGAGTTAATGAATGAGGAAAATGAGAGAGAAGGGAGAGTAGAAGAGGCAAGTGTGGTGGACCAGGAAGTGGCAATGATTAGTAAGGGGGAAGTTAGAAAGGCATTAAAGAGGATGAAAAATGGAAAGGCAGTTGGTCGTGATGACATTCCTGTGGAGGTACGGAAGCATCTAGGAGAGGTGGCTGTGGAGTTTTTGACCAGCTTGTTCAATAGAATTCTAGTGCGTGAGAAGATGCCTGAGGAATGGAGGAAAAGTGTACTGGTGCCCATTTTTAGGAACAAAGGTGATGTGCAGAGCTGTGGGAACTATAGAGGAATAAAGTTGATGAGCCACACAATGAAGTTATGGGAAAGAGTAGTGGAGGCTAGACTCAGGACAGAAGTGAGTATTTGCGAGCAACAGTATGGTTTCATGCCCAGACAGAGTACCACAGATGCATTATTTGCCTTGAGGATGTTGATAGAAAAGTACGGAGAAGGTCAGACACTACATTGTGTCTTTGTAGATCTGGAGAAAGCCTATGACAGAGTACCCAGAGAGGAACTGTGGTACTGCATGCGGAAGTCTGGAGTGGCAGAGAAATATGTTAGAATAATACAGGACATGTACGAGGGCAGCAGAACAGCGGTGAGGTGTGCTGTAGGTGTGACAGAAGAATTTAAGGTGGAGGTGGGACTGCATCAGGGATCAGCCCTGAGCCCCTTCCTTTTTGCAGTGGTGATGGATAGGCTGACAGATGAGGTTAGACTGGAATCCCCGTGGACCATGATGTTTGCAATGACATTGTGATCTGCAGTGAAAGCAGGGAGCAGCTGGAGGAACAGTTAGAAAGATGGAGGCTTGCACTGGAAAGAAGAGGAATGAAGATTAGCCGAAGTAAAACAGAATATATGTGCATGAATGAGAGGGCTGGTGGGGGAAGAGTGAGGCTACAGGGAGAAGAGATAGCAAGGGTGGAGGATTTGAAATACTTGGGGTCAACCGTCCAGAGCAATGGTGAGTGTGGTCAGGAAGTGAAGAAACGGGTCCAAGCAGGTTGGAACGGGTGGAGGAAGGTGTCAGGTGTGTTGTGTGACAGAAGAGTTTCTGCTAGGATGAAGGGCAAAGTTTATAAAACAGTGGTGAGGCCGGCCATGATGTACGGATTAGAGGCAGTGGCACTGAAGAGACAACAGGAAGCAGAGCTGGAGGTGGCGGAAATGAAGATGTTGAGGTTTGCTCTCGGAGTGGCCAGGTTGGATAAAATTAGAAATGAGGTCATCAGAGGGACAGCCAAGGTTCGATGTTTTGGAGACAAAGTTAGAGAGAGCAGACTTGGATGGTTTGGACACGTCCAGAGGAGAAATAGTGAGTATATTGGTCGAAGGACGATGAAGATGGAGCTGCCAGGCAAGAGAGCTAGAGGAAGACCAAAGAGAAGGTTGTTGGATGTCGTGAGTGACGACATGACGGCAGTTGGTGTTCGAGAGGAGGATGCAGGAGATAGGCTTACATGGAAAAGGATGACGCGCTGTGGTGACCCCTAACGGGACAAGCCCAAAGGAAAAGAAGAAGTGTGGCTACGTACATGCGGCGAAAACTCTCGCAACGCCTTTTATTGACCTTTCTTTATTGATCGATGAGAAGAAATGACAGGGTGACTGTATACTGCCTTAAAGTGAGACGTCTGCTGTCCATTTTGACTTCAGCGTCAAAGAACAAATTGGGTCCCTTGCCATATCAATACATCACAGCATATCGTATCAAACCCCGGATACAACGCTGACGTGTCCCAAGATGTGAGCAGTATCCAGATTACATCAGAGCTGACCGCATGCTTACAAATAGTAATTAGCTTGGGTTGAACTTAAATGAAATGATTCTATTGTGCGTGCCTGGGAGAAAACATTTGCAATAAAAGATGAATGTAGATGAATTTATTCTTTAGGGGTCCATCCACCCATCTATTTCCTACAAATGTTGTTGTGGCCAATGAATGGACATTATCGGGTCATCTTCTCAAATACATTTTTGCACTAATTGCATATAACATGACAGATTACAAAAAAAGCATATAGTTTGACTTCATTGTTTTATTCATTGACAAGGTGTTGGGGAAAAAAATACAACAATTGCATTCAGATGGATAAAAACTTCATAAATACAATAAATATATTGAGCATAAGTTAAAGCAATAACAATAGTAACAGTTGATAGCCGCTCAGCTGGAGTGAAAAGGCAGACAGCGTGAATGATCAAACAAGTGCGTACTGGAAAATAAATAACGTTTGATACAAACAATTTTGGCTGTCGACAGCTTCATACAGTTTTCAAGTAAGCTGTTCTCCTCTGTTTTCAAAGAAGGCAAGTCCTTGATCAAATGAACACTTTTGGGTACTTGTTCAAGTTTTTGTGAAAGCAGCTCGTGGAGAATTCGTCCCCCTTTGCACGGCCGCTCAGCGTCTTTTGCTGCTGGAAAGAGAGGAGGACATGCTCGTTTTAATTTTGGATTCAGTTGACACTGACTGCACAGTTTATTACGAGGTACACATGTGCAATGCAATGCGTTCCGAGTGTGTCTTTTAGTTTGAACTTTGTGAAGACGACATTTTTCACGACCCTCTTAAATTGGATCGCATCAGATTATGCGGGTGTAATGTATGCCTATGTGATGCATGGTGTGAAAGTAGTTGAATAGACTTGAACTTACTTCTCAATGATCCTCTCAATGACTCTCGTCACCCAGCGAGCATGGGGGTCGAGGCACACCTCCTGGCCGGTCTTTTTAAGTGTAGCACTGCAAGCAAG
Organism: Phyllopteryx taeniolatus; assembly: GCF_024500385.1. NCBI lineage: Eukaryota > Metazoa > Chordata > Actinopteri > Syngnathiformes > Syngnathidae > Phyllopteryx > Phyllopteryx taeniolatus. Next base: position 28,252,426 of record NC_084505.1, on the reverse strand, counting down.
GAACAGAGGGGCTTTCAGAACAAGCACACTTGGCTCGACGATGACGCCCGACAAGGCCGTTCCATCTTGAAAAGGTCAGTCCGCGTACTGAACTGGGGGAAAAAAAAGCTCTTACATGATCTCGGTCTCCTCGCAGTGGGAGTTGGCGGGAATCAGCTCCACCTTCTCGATGTGGCGGCCGATGGGTCTGCTCTCCGTCTGGATGCAGCGGCAGTGCAGCTCCACTCCCAAGCTTCTCAGAGCCATTCCTGCGAGGAAACAGCGGAGAATGTGGTTCAGTGAAACATTTCAGATGCGCGCCCACGACACGTCTGCGTGCAGTGACGAGTCGAAAATATGCAATAACAACAATTTCATAGCTGCATGATACAATAACAACGTAAGCGTACCTTCACTGATGGCCACAGAAGCCAGCAGGACCACCAAAGCACTGAGGATCACTTTGCTCATCATTTTGTCCTTCTCAAATTCTACAATGGATCAAACTTTTTTTTTTTTTTTTTAAAAAGAAGAAGTTGCCGTTCAAAAAGCTCGCTGAAGAAGTGACAATGCGGTTTGTTGACTTGCCGTCCTTCCGTCTCACTACTTTTCTCAGTCGCTTTTGAGCTCTCTGCTGTTCGAATGTAGTGCCGAAGAGGAGACTTCCTCCTTTTATAGAGCCTCACGTGAGTTGGCTCACATGCTGATTGCGCAAACTGGGGTTTTTGGCAGCCGAGTGGGAATTTACAAAGGGGGGGAGCGTGGAAGGTAATTTCACTGACAGGTGATCTGCATGTGGCACACTCATGGATCAGTATTTGTCACTGATAAAAAAATTCTCATTTGGAAAACACGACTAGAATTGTGTCATCCAGCGCCATATGTGATCGGAATGTTTGGCATGATTTGATTCACAGGTGACACATGATTAAAGATGTGCTTGATATGCAAAAGCAAATGGTCATCAGGTAAAGTCAGTCATGATGACATATTCCTCCTAAAAAATACACAGTCGACTCGCATGAATACGCTACAAATACAAATAGATGGACGTCTCCCTTTGCTTGCTTGTCAAAGACAACAAAAACAACAACAACCCATAATCCCAGTTAGTAATTCACCTGTTTACCTGCAGAGACTTTAAAACCGGTGTTATTTGAGCCCCGTGTAACATTTCCAGTCTTTTGTCACACTTTCTTTGGAACGAGATTCAGGCATCAAATTCAGTATTATAGTTTCTTTACCACCAAAAAAAAAAACCACCATAAAATATAAATGTAATACATGACTCCCTTTACAGTGCAAGTACCACATACAGGCAAACCTCTGAGGGTGAACACCCCTTAAGTCACACAATTCAGAAATTGACAAACAATTTCAAGAAAAACTAAACTGTTAAAGTCACCCATCTCAGTGAACCTCATAGGGAAAATAATACTTTAGACCACTGCTACACTACGGTAAAAAACGCATACTGTGCTATACCTCGTGCAGCCCTGCTTAATTCACTTAATACCGACGTACAGGCAAGAACTTAAATGCGCGAAGCCTACAGTGAAAACAGTGAAAAAGTGGACCAATGAAGCCAAGATGGAACTTCAAAGCTATTTGACGGCACAGACTGGAGTGTCTTTGAAAATTCAGCTGGCAGCCTGGATGAATATACGAACACTGTCACATCCTATATCAGTTTCTGTGAAGAGGTTTGTGTACCAACAAAATCATTTCGCACATTCAACAACAACAAGCCGTGGTTCACTGCTAAACTTAAGCAGCTTCGTCAAGCTAAGGAGGACGCATATCAGAGCGGGGACAGGGCCCTGTATAATCGAGCTAGAAACCAGCTGACTAAAGAAATTAACATTGCAAAGAGGAACTATTTAGCAAAGTTGGAAAATCAGTTTAGCGCAAACGACTCTAAATCAGTCTGGCATGCATTCCAATCGCTGACTAATTACAAGCGACGATCCCCCCAAGCTGAGAGCAATAGCACACTAGCCAACGACTTGAATACCTTCTACTGCAGATTTGAAAAGGACAGTTTCACACCACACACCCACCCGGCCGCACCCGCGACCACAATCACACCTCTGACTTCTGCGTTAACCATCCATGAACAGGATGTGAGACGCATCTTCAAACAACAAAAGTGTTGGTGCCAGTGGATTTACAGCTTTCTGATGGGCAGGACACAGCAGGTCAGGCTGGGGGAGGCCACCTCATCCACACGCAGCATCAGCACTGGGGCGCCCCAAGGTTGTGTCCTCTCTCCGCTGCTCTTCTCTCTCTACACGAACGACTGCACCTCAGCGAACCCGACTGTCAAACTCCTGAAGTTTGCAGATGACACCACTGTCATCGGCCTCATCAAGGACGGTGACGAGTCTGCATATCGACAGGAAGCGGAGCAGCTGGAGCTGCGGTGCGGCCGACACAACCTGGAGCTGAACACGCTCAAGACTGAAGAGATGATCGTGGACTTCAGGAGTCATCCTTCGCCCTAGCTGCCCCTCACGTTGTCCAGCTGCCTTGTGTCAACCGTCGAGACCTACAAGTTCCTGGGAATTACAATCTCTCAGGACCTGAAGTGGGCGACCAACATCAACTCCGTCCTCAAAAAGGCCCAGCAGAGGATGTACTTCCTGCGGCTTCTGTGAAAGCACAGCCTGCCACCGGAGCTGCTGAGACAGTTCTACACAGCAGTCATCGAATCAGTCCTGTGTTCTTCCATCACAGTCTGGTTTGGTGCTGCTACAAAAAAGGACAAACTCCAACTGCAACGGACAATCAAAACTGCTGAAAGGATTGTCGGTACCCCCCTACCCACCCTTGAGGAATTGCACGCTGCCAGAACTAAGACAAGGGCGTGCAAAATCCTCTCGGACCCTCCGCACCCCGGTCACCAGCTCTTCCAGCTCCTTCCCTCAGGTAGGCGCTACCGATCAATGCAAACTAGAACTAGTAGACATTCCAACAGCTTCTTCCCTCTTGCGATCAACTTCTTAAACACCTGACCTACAATTCCATTACAACAAGCTGGCAATTTTTTGACTTGAGTTCGTTGTTACATTTCTGTGGGGCCAATTATGTATTACTCGTGCACTCACTGTAGTTGTCTCGCCATGCTGCACTATTTGCATATACTGGCCACTCATGCCAGAGTAGCATCTGCTCCATTTGCACACTGATTGAGGAGTATCTGTAACATTTGCACAACCAACATTGTCCCAGATTATCGCACGACTCGTCACTTTAAAACGCATACACTCCTTGAAGTCTCAGCACCCTTTGCACAATGGTCATTGCACCGGACTATTGCAATATTAGTCATTCGAACTGCTCTAAGTGCAAGAGGACTCTGCATCTTTTTGCACAATTGTTTTTTGTCAATGTCTTTATGTCACCAAAGTGTTCTGTAAATTGACTGTCTGTTGTACTAGAGCGGCTCCAACTACCGGAGACAAATTCCTTGTGTGTTTTGGACATACTTGGCAAATAAAGATGATTCCGATAGGATTAACTGTGCTTTGCTTTTTCTTTGGCTTTTTGGGGGCATACTTGTTACACTTATTCCAAAAGAACAACGAGCCACAACAAGGGGTGTTACGAGTAGAAAAAGAAAGTAGTGGAGAAAAAGATACTTTACATTTGAATAATACCAGTGGTTAACTTAGTTCAGCTGTCATATGACAGTCAAGAATGTTAAAATATTGCCTAAAAAAAAATCTTGTAGAGGATTAATGATGGCGACGCATTTTTCTGCACACAGTGGCACATGGAAACAGAAGTTCAGAACATTCAGATAGATTTTACCATCTCAAATATGTTTTTCGTTTAAGTTAAATGGTTATAATTCATTGTAAATTCTCCCATAGTCGACCAGGGGAATTTTGTCAAACACCCAACAATTTCAAATATTTTCATTTATTTTTAAATCTGTTTTTTTTTTTTTTTTTTTATTGAACTCGACCAGCATGCACTAAGATTGTGTTCAGCCTTTGCTGTTTGACTGAAAGGTTCCTTATATTGGGGTTAAATGGAACTCATTGCGCACACATGGAATAGAATATCATTAAGGACAATGATATATTTTTGAAATGTCACAAAAGTACATTTCAATGAATTGTCCTTAACAGGTTAAATTAAATTTAAATCTTCATTGAAACTCTTTGTGTTAACATAATTCTTTTTAACATGAAAATGTATCCACTTTACGTTGGTGAGTAAGGGAACATTTGTGACGCAACAGCTGAAGAGCTATGGAAACAACAACAAAAAAAGATTTTGAATGCACCATCATATTATTTGAAGTGATACATTTCATTGTAAGTCAACTTTATTGCCAATATTGGCAATAAATCAAAATAAAAATCATCACTGAATAATATGATGAAGCGGCACTTACTAAAAAAAAAAAAAAAAAAAAAAAAAAGTAAAAGCCTCCTCTCAAGTTCAACGAATGCAGTAATTGTAATTACCTGTACATGAGAAAGGTCATGACAAGCGTGCTGTGACGCAAACACAGCAAGCTGAGACGCATCAAGCTGGCGGTCATCAAAGTTATCAGTTACGCTGCAACAGTTCCACTTTAGACCAGTGTGCTTCCGGTGCTATGTGCTACTCATCGACTTGTCGCGGACGCAGCACGTTTTGGTGACGGCGCGTGCGCGTGCGCAGGCTGCACGGACGCGCGCTCTCGGCCCACGCGCAAATAAATCACCTTAACAGCAGACGCCCGTCAAGCCGTTGCATCGTGCATGAGATCCAAAACGAATTTAGGGGGGAATGAGAGACGCTGTTGATTGCAGTGCTCAAATGCCACAAATAAACGGATTGATACATCGCCATTTATTTTATCATTGGATCAGCCTTCCCAATATCCAGCACTTTACAAGTGCGCCCTCTAGCGGCTACGCGCAACATCTTTGTAACGCCACGGCATTGTGGCAAAAAAACGGAGCGTCTCGATTCACATTGGATCCGAGCAGCAATGGCCTGGTGGCTGCTACCTAGCGTATTAGATTAGTACCACCGCGCTATTCGCAGTGTTTCGAGGCCGAATCCTGCTGAAAATATTCAAAACAAAAGTCAATGGCGACCCGAACCGTGAAGACTGAAAGCCACAAACTGTGATCCCAAAACAGTCTAATAGGATATGAAAGTCATTTTACAACGTTGCCCTTCAAAATAACGGGCTCACAGACTTTTTGATTTGATTTGATTTTTGTTAAATGTGTGGCTACGTACATAATGCAGCCCTATGGGGGGCACAAGTCAGTGCAAACTGTAAGCCGGTCCCAAGCCCGGATAAATGCAGAGGGTTGCGTCAGGAAGGGCATCTGGCTTAAAACCTTGGCAAACAAATATGAGCGTTCATCCAAAGAATTCCATAACGGATCGGTCGTGGCCCGGGTTAACAACGTCCGCCACCGGCGCCGTCAACCTGCGGGGCGCCGTTGGAAATTCAGCTACTGTGAGTCGAAGTCAAAGGAAGAAGAGGTGGAAAGCGGGTTCTTTGGCAGAAAGAGAAGAGGAAAGCACAGAGCCTAGAACTGAATGTGGGGACTTTAAATGTTGGGACTATGACAGGAAAATCTCGGGAGTTGGTTGACATGATGATGATGAGGAGAAAGGTTGATATATTGTGTGTCCAGGAGACCAGGTGGAAAGGCAGTAAGGCTAGAAGTTTAGGGGCAGGGTTGAAATTATTTTACCATGGTGTAGATGGGAAGAGAAATGGAGTCGGGGTTATTTTAAAAGGAGCGTTGGCTAAGAATGTCTTGGAGGTGAAAAGAGTATCAGATCGAGTGATGAGGCTGAAACTTGAAATTGAGGGTGTTACGTGTAATGTGATAAGTGGCTATGCCCCACAGGTAGGATGTGACCTAGAGGTGAAAGAGAAATTCTGGAAGGAGCTAGACGAAGTAGTTCTGAGCATCCCAGACAGAGAGAGAGTCGTGATTGGTGCAGATTGTAATGGACATGTTGGTGAAGGCAATAGGGTTGATGAAGAAGTGATGGGTAAGTACGGCATCCAGGAAAGGAACTTGGAGGGACAGATGGTGGTAGACTTCGCAACAAGGATGCAAATGGCTGGAGTGAACACCTTTTTCCAGAAGAGGCACGAACATACGGTGACCTACAAGAGCGGCGGTAGAAGCACGCAGGTGGATTACATCTTGTGAAGATGATGTAATCTGAAGGAGGTTTTCCAACTGTAAGGTAGTGGTAGGGGAGAGTGTGGCTAGACATCATAGGATGGTGGTGTGTAAGATGACTCTGGTTGTGGGGAGGAAGATTAGGAAGACAAAGGCAGAGCAGAGAACCATGTGGTGGAAGCTGAGACAGGACGAGTGTTGTGCAGCTTTTCGAGAAGAGGTGAGACAGGAGGAGCTTCCAGAAGACTGGACCACTGCAGCCAAGGTGATCAGAGAGGCAGGCAGGAGAGTACTTGGTGTATCTTCTGGCAGGAAAGAAGAGAAGGAGACTTGGCGGTGGAACCTCACAGTACAGGAAATCATACAAGGAAAAAGGTTAGCTAAGAAGAAGTGGGACACTGAGAGGACCGAGGAGAGGCGAAAGGAATACATTGAGATGCGACACAGGGCAAAGGTAGAGGTGGCAAAGGCCAAACAAGAGGCATATGATGACATGTATGGCAGGTTGGACACTAAAGAAGGAGAAAATGATCTATACAGGCTGGGCAGACAGAGGGATAGAGATGGGAAGGATGTGCAGCAGGTTAGGGTGATTAAGGATAGAGATGGAAATATGTTGACTGGTGCCAGCAGTGTGCTAGCTAGAAGGAAAGAATACTTCAAGGAGTTAATGAATGAGGAAAATGAGAGAGAAGGGAGAGTAGAAGAGGCAAGTGTGGTGGACCAGGAAGTGGCAATGATTAGTAAGGGGGAAGTTAGAAAGGCATTAAAGAGGATGAAAAATGGAAAGGCAGTTGGTCCTGATGACATTCCTGTGGAGGTACGGAAGCATCTAGGAGAGGTGGCTGTGGAGTTTTTCACCAGCTTGTTCAATAGAATTCTAGCGCGTGAGAAGATGCCTGAGGAATGGAGGAAAAGTGTACTGGTGCCCATTTTTAAGAACAAATGTGATGTGCAGAGCTGTGGCAACAATAGAGGAATAAAGTTGATGAGCCACACAATGAAGTTATGGGAAAGAGTAGTGGAAGCTAGACTCAGGACAGAAGTGAGTATTTGCGAGCAACAGTATGGTTTCATGCCCAGACAGAGTACCACAGATGCATTATTTGCCTTGAGGATGTTGATAGAAAGGTACGGAGAAGGTCAGACACTACATTGTGTCTTTGTAGATCTGGAGAAAGCCTATGACAGAGTACCCAGAGAGGAACTGTGGTACTGCATGCGGAAGTCTGGAGTGGCAGAGAAATATGTTAGAATAATACAGGACATGTACGAGGGCAGCAGAACAGCGGTGAGGTGTGCTGTAGGTGTGACAGAAGAATTTAAGGTGGAGGTGGGACTGCATCAGGGATCAGCCCTGAGCCCCTTCCTTTTTGCAGTGGTGATGGATAGGCTGACAGATGAGGTTAGACTGGAATCCCCGTGGACCATGATGTTTGCAATGACATTGTGATCTGCAGTGAAAGCAGGGAGCAGCTGGAGGAACAGTTAGAAAGATGGAGGCATGCACTGGAAAGAAGAGGAATGAAGATTTGCCGAAGTAAAACAGAATATATGTGCATGAATGAGAGGGCTGGTGGGGGAAGAGTGAGGCTACAGGGAGAAGAGATAGCAAGGGTGGAGGACTTGAAATACTTGGGGTCAACCGTCCAGAGCAATGGTGAGTGTGGTCAGGAAGTGAAGAAACGGGTCCAAGCAGGTTGGAACGGGTGGAGGAAGGTGTCAGGTGTGTTGTGTGACAGAAGAGTTTCTGCTAGGATGAAGGGCAAAGTTTATAAAACAGTGGTGAGGCCGGCCATGATGTACGGATTAGAGGCAGTGGCACTGAAGAGACAACAGGAAGCAGAGCTGGAGGTGGCGGAAATGAAGATGTTGAGGTTTGCTCTCGGAGTGGCCAGGTTGGATAAAATTAGAAATGAGGTCATCAGAGGGACAGCCAAGGTTCGATGTTTTGGAGACAAAGTTAGAGAGAGCAGACTTGGATGGTTTGGACACGTCCAGAGGAGAAATAGTGAGTATATTGGTCGAAGGACGATGAAGATGGAGCTGCCAGGCAAGAGAGCTAGAGGAAGACCAAAGAGAAGGTTGTTGGATGTCGTGAGTGACGACATGACGGCAGTTGGTGTTCGAGAGGAGGATGCAGGAGATAGGCTTACATGGAAAAGGATGACGCGCTGTGGTGACCCCTAACGGGACAAGCCCAAAGGAAAAGAAGAAGTGTGGCTACGTACATGCGGCGAAAACTCTCGCAACGCCTTTTATTGACCTTTCTTTATTGATCGATGAGAAGAAATGACAGGGTGACTGTATACTGCCTTAAAGTGAGACGTCTGCTGTCCATTTTGACTTCAGCGTCAAAGAACAAATTGGGTCCCTTGCCATATCAATACATCACAGCATATCGTATCAAACCCCGGATACAACGCTGACGTGTCCCAAGATGTGAGCAGTATCCAGATTACATCAGAGCTGACCGCATGCTTACAAATAGTAATTAGCTTGGGTTGAACTTAAATGAAATGATTCTATTGTGCGTGCCTGGGAGAAAACATTTGCAATAAAAGATGAATGTAGATGAATTTATTCTTTAGGGGTCCATCCACCCATCTATTTCCTACAAATGTTGTTGTGGCCAATGAATGGACATTATCGGGTCATCTTCTCAAATATATTTTTGCACTAATTGCATATAACATGACAGATTACAAAAAAAGCATATAGTTTGACTTCATTGTTTTATTCATTGACAAGGTGTTGGGGAAAAAAATACAACAATTGCATTCAGATGGATAAAAACTTCATAAATACAATAAATATATTGAGCATAAGTTAAAGCAATAACAATAGTAACAGTTGATAGCCGCTCAGCTGGAGTGAAAAGGCAGACAGCGTGAATGATCAAACAAGTGCGTACTGGAAAATAAATAACGTTTGATACAAACAATTTTGCCTGTCGACAGCTTCATACAGTTTTCAAGTAAGCTGTTCTCCTCTGTTTTCAAAGAAGGCGAGTCCTTGATCAAATGAACACTTTTGGGTACTTGTTCAAGTTTTTGTGAAAGCAGCTCGTGGAGAATTCGTCCCCCTTTGCACGGCCGCTCAGCGTCTTTTGCTGCTGGAAAGAGAGGAGGACATGCTCGTTTTAATTTTGGATTCAGTTGACACTGACTGGACAGTTCATTACGAGGTACACATGTGCAATGCAATGCGTTCCGAGTGTGTCTTTTAGTTTGAACTTTGTGAAGACGACATTTTTCACGACCCTCTTAAATTGGATCGCATCAGATTATGCGGGTGTAATGTATGCCTATGTGATGCATGGTGTGAAAGTAGTTGAATAGACATAAACTTACTTCTCAATGATCCTCTCAATGACTCTCGTCACCCAGCGAGCATGGGGGTCGAGGCACACCTCCTGGCCGGTCTTTTTAAGTGTAGCACTGCAAGCAAGGAACAGAGGCGCTTTCAGAACAAGCACACTTGGCTCGACGATGACGCCCGACAAGGCCGTTCCATCTTGAAAAGGTCAGTCCGCGTACTGAACTGGGGGGAAAAAAAGCTCTTACATGATCTCGGTCTCCTCGCAGTGGGAGTTGGCGGGAATCAGCTCCACCTTCTCGATGTGGCGGCCGATGGGTCTGCTCTCCGTCTGGATGCAGCGGCAGTGCAGCTCCACTCCCAAGCTTCTCAGAGCCATTCCTGCGAGGAAACAGCGGAGAATGTGGTTCAGTGAAACATTTCAGATGCGCGCCCACGACACGTCTGCGTGCAGTGACGAGTCGAAAATATGCAATAACAACAATTTCACAGCTGCATGATACAATAACAACGTAAGCGTACCTTCACTGATGGCCACAGAAGCCATTAGGACCACCAAAGCACTGAGGATCACTTTGCTCATCATTTTGTCCTTCTCAAATTCTACAATGGATCAAACTTTTTTTTTTTTAAAAAGAAGAAGTTGCCGTTCAAAAAGCTCGCTGAAGAAGTGACAATGCGGTTTGTTGACTTGCCGTCCTTCCGTCTCACTACTTTTCTCAGTCGCTTTTGAGCTCTCTGCTGTTCGAATGTAGTGCCGAAGAGGAGACTTCCTCCTTTTATAGAGCCTCGCGTGAGTTGGCTCACATGCTGATTGCGCAAACTGGGGTTGTTGGCAGCCGAGTGGGAATTCACAAAGGGGGGGAGCGTGGAAGGTAATTTCACTGACAGGTGATCTGCATGTGGCACACTCATGGATCAGTATTTGTCACTGATAAAAAATTATCATTTGGAAAACACGACTAGAATTGTGTCATCCAGCGGCATATGTGATCGGAATGTTTGGCATGATTTGATTCACAGGTGACACATGATTAAAGATGTGCTTGATATGCAAAAGCAAATGGTCATCAGGTAAAGTCAGTCATGATGACATATTCCTCCTAAAAAATACACAGTCGACTCGCATGAATACGCTACAAATACAAATAGATGGACGTCTCCCTTTGCTTGCTTGTCAAAGACAACAAAAACAACAACAACCCATAATCCCAGTTAGTAATTCACCTGTTTACCTGCAGAGACTTTAAAACCGGTGTTATTTGAGCCCCGTGTAACATTTCCAGTCTTTTGTCACCGTTGTCACACTTTCTTTGGAACGAGATTCAGGCATCAAATTCAGTATTATAGTTTCTTTACCACCAAAAAAAAAAAACACCATAAAATATAAATGTAATACATGACTCCCTTTACTGTGCAAGTACCACATACAGGCAAACCTCTGAGGGTGAACACCCCTTAAGTCACACAATTCAGAAATTGACAAACAATTTCAAGAAAAACTAAACTGTTAAAGTCACCCATCTCAGTGAACCTCCAAGGATTAACTGTGCTTTGCTTTTTCTTTGGCTTTTGGGGGCATACTTGTTACGCTTTTTCCAAAAGAACAACTAGCCACAACAAGGGGTGTTACGAGTAGAAAAAGAAAGTAGTGGAGAAAAAGATACTTTACATTTGAATAATACCAGTGGTTAACTTAGTTCTGCTGTCATATGACAGTCAAGAATGTTAAAATATTACCTAAAAAAAATCTTGTAGAGGATTAATGATAGCGACGCATTTTTCTGCACACAGTGGCACATGGAAACAGAAGTTCAGAACATTCAGATAGATTTTACTATCTCAAATATGTTTTTCATTTAAGTTAAATGGTTATAATTCATTGTAAATTCTCCCATAGTCGACCAGGGGAATTTTGTCAAAACACCCAACAATTTCAAATATTTCCATTTATTTTTAAATCAGTTTTTTTTTTTATTGAACTCGACCAGCATGCACTAAGATTGTGTTCAGCCTTTGCTGTTTGACTGAAATGTTCCTTATATTGGGGTTAAAAGGAACCCATTGCGCACACATGGAATAGAATAGAATTTAGGATAATGATATATTTTTGAAATGTCACAAAAGTACATTTCAATGAATTGTCCTTAACGGGTTAAATTCAATTTAAATCTTCATTGAAACTCTTTGTGTTAACATAATTCTTTTTAACATGAAAATGTATCCACTTTACGTTGGTGAGTAAGGGAACATTTGTGACGCAACAGCTGAAGAGCTATGGAAACAACAACAAAAAAAGATTTTGAATGCACCATCATATTATTTGAAGTGATACATTTCATTGTAATTCAACTTGATTGCAAATATTGGCAATAAAGTTAAATAAAAATAAAAATCATCACTGAATAATATGATGAAGCGGCACTTACTAATAAGTGCACTAAAATGTGAGAATAGACAAATGATAAAATGTGACGACTGATAACGATGGCTGGGCGAGTCAAAAAAAAAAAAAAAAGTAAAAAAAGTAAAAGCCTCCTCTCAAGTTCAACGAATGCAGTAATTGTATTACCTGTACATGACAGAGGTCATGACAAGCATGCTGTGACGCAAACACAGCAAGCTGAGACGCGTCAAGCTGGCGGTCATCAAAATCATCAGTTACGCTGCAACAGGAAGTATGGCGCAACCTTCGAAATGCTTTGTGCTTGGCTGTGGCGCATACCCTTCATTTTGACTCATTGACAAAAGAATATACGTAAGACAGAGGGTAAAAAAAAAAAAGGAAGAGAAATGTTTGTTATTTCCTTATCGCATGTGGGAAAAAAATGATAGAGGAAGTAAATGTGAATGTCTCATGAATTTAAATGGAGCAGGGGATTAACTTTATTGGGACATAATGATTTCACTGATATTGTTATAGCTGATGTATTGTGTACTGTTATTCAACAATAGTCACATTTTAATGCTCTCCTGTAATATTTTGTAGTGTGCAGAGGGCATAGTATTGTTTACCTAAGTTACAGTGGATGTTTTAAAGCACCTTTGCAAGATGAATTTCATTTCACGACGCATAATCAACACGCGTGTACGTACGGTTGTGACATCCCATTTGGGAACATGATGCACACTGAAACTTTCTGTTGACCTCAGCCAAAACTTTCCCATTACAGCAGATAGGCACTTAAATATAATAAACATGAGACTCACAGAGGCTCGGCCCCATAAACATGGCTCATCGTTTGAAAGCACTTTATTTCAATTCAACAGCATTACGGGAATTCAGGGTAATGTTTGTCTGCTAGTTGGCCTTAATTATTGCACGACTGGATTGCCATTTCCGTCTGGCTAAAATAATCCAAATTTCCTTTTTTGGAAATAAGAGGCTTGAATTAATATTTCAATACCAGTCGGGACTTTCGACTGTGGAAGCCGCAGTCATTTCTAATGAAGCTTGTGACTCAGAATGGGCATAATAATGGATTAATTAATCATTAAGAATTTAGTCTGGTAGTTTTTAGGTATCTTGCTGTCTAAAGAAGCCCGACACGATGACAGCTAAGGGATGCCGAGTTGCATTCACACAGACGTCCATTTTGGGCCAGCATTACACAAGCACACAAACACGATATCCAACATTCGCAGACTCTGACTCTGTGCAAGAGGCGGGGTACACCCTGAACTGGTCGCCAGACAATCGCAGGGCACACATAACAAACGACCATTCGCACTCACATTCACACCTACGGGTAATTTAAAGTCTCCAATCAACCTAGCATGCATGTTTTTTTTTTAACCTGGGTCCGAGGAACTGTGTGGCAGACGTGCTAACCAGTCAGCCACTGTGCTGCAGAAATATAAGGTAAAATATATATATTTTTTAATTTCATAAACCTAAACATTCTAACATACTTATTTTGTTTTGAATTTTAAAAAAGGAAAAACTTATTGACTTTGACACCCCTGCCATAATTTATCGATCTACTTCTGCCTCTTCATTTCTATAGCAAATATGACACAATTTGATTTTGGTTTAATTTTTAAAAGTTCACCTGATAGTACTACTTTTCATATTCCTTATCTTTGTTAAGGTTTTAGAATTTGCTTACCATTCATAACAAATTCAGATTGCTATGTCAGAAACTGCACTGGGGAGGGGACATTAGACAATACAAACTGTCCAAATATTGAAAACGCAAATTATTATGCTAAAATCTATCCATCCATTTTCAACACCGCTTATCCTGGTTAGGGTCGCGGGGCGCTGGAGCCTATCCCGGCTGATTTCGGTCGTCTGTCAGTCGCAGGGCACACACAGACACGGACAACCATTCGCACTCACATCCGCACCGCCACTGAGTGGGAAGTGAACCCACACTGCCCGCACCAAAGTCACGCGTGTACCAGTGACTACACCAGTGATTTATGCTCAAATATACAATCAGCTAGTAAGATGTTCTACCTGCTCGTGTGCCACCATGACCTCTACCTCTGCATGTGTCAACATGTCTGGACTGATGATGAAATAAAAATATTGATTAAACCCATGCCGGCAGAATATAGTACAGTGTATCGGTGTGGTTTGTGCGGAGCAAGCGTTTGAGCTGCACACAGCCATTGCATGTGGCTTCTAATCAAACTGCAATGTTTTGTTATGATTGTCAGCCCAGTGTGAGAATTGCACTTCTTTTGACTAATAATTAGCATTTTCGGCCTTTCGGGATAAAGACCATTTATTATCTGTATACATGCAAAGAGAGACAGCAGAAAATGACTTTTCTTTACCTTACACATTTAACCAAAAACATCCCTTTGGATCAGAAAACCTTCTGACAGCTGGGTGCAAAATTCTGCGCCAGCAAATCATCTGCAACACAGTCACCATTACTGTTTATTTATTATCTCAGGGTTAGAATTTTGAATTGTGGCTAAATTATTAGACCAGTGGAGTCCAAACAGTTTTGCTCGAGGGACAGAAAACAGAAACTCAAATACATAAAGATCAAAGGATCCACTTGGAAATTCTTCGACTTTAATGTATTAAACGAGCTTTGGGGGTTTAAAAATAGCCTGTTTTAAACATGCTATGTTCGATCAATCATGCAATTATACATTGTTTACATATTCTAGTTTTTTGGGGGGGGTTTTAAACACTGCTGAGTCACCGCTTTCTGTTTAAGATGATAAGGCAAATAGTTTAGAATTTTTCACGACTTTGGTGTGGCTGGCTACCCTGCATCCCACGAGAATAGATCTGCCCTACTGACCATTTAGAACCAAAACAAGACAGAAACAAAAAACTGAAAGAAGAAAAAAAAGAGCAATCTGTAGTAAGCTGACCATTTTTAGAGCAGTTACTTGAGGGATCATTGATGTGATTTGTTCCCAAATTGGACCTTGACACGGAGCGGCAAGTGGAGGAAAACATTTCTGCTACCAAAAATGAGTTATCTTTATTCAGTGTTATGAAGAGTAATTTTTTTACTATTTTAGTTGTAAATAGTGTATTTACATCTTTGCATATCTGGAAGAGCTCTACAGTTTACTGTATAAAACCAATTTATTAGTAAGTGTACCACCCATTTTTTCGACACCCACACTTCTCACGGTGCCCACCTCTACACTTTTTTATGGAACTTGCATTGCGGATTATGTCATATTTCATTTTTAGTATACAGTATGCCGCAGTCCGCAGAAAAAATGGACAGCAGGCGGCAAATGGCCCCCGAGCAGTAGTTTGGACACCCCTGCCATAGACCCATGGTGTGAGGACTATTGCGGCATTAACTTAAACAATTGAGACATATTGGGTGATTTTGCGTGCATGTGTGAGTGCGTGTGAAGGAAATGAATCATTCATCCTGAGCCTTTTATTGGGATCTTGCCAATGTTACAAATTATGCCCATTTATTTTGTGGTCTTTAACAACATTTTAGTTCCAACATGCAAAATGAGGTTTGGAGCGCATCACATTTTAAATCACACTAAATCTCCCTTGGGACTCAAGTCACGTGTCCGGATGAACTTTTTGTGTATAATTCTATGCATTTGATGTTTCCTACAAAGCTAACGCTAATGTACAGCATAAAATATCTTTGCAGCTGCGGTTGTTCCGGCTCGGCATGAATTCTCTTCAGCGCTTAGCACAATTGTAAATACCGCAACAGCCCACTGCGCACTAAGCATACAGGGAAGAAGACTGTGAAACAACAGTAAGTATAAATGATTTGTATAATTATTTGACTATGCAGCTTGAGCCTCTCTTTTGTGAAAGACAATCTACCAACAGGATTTAGACAACTGCATTGAAAAGAAGCCGATACTGCATACAAAGAGTTCATGAGGGTAAAACTAGATGCTGGGAAAATCAGATGTGATTCATTGAGTTCACATTGTTTAGTGTCCGGTCACGTTTTTTTTTCCTTCTTTATCTTTGAGGTGTAAACTGATAGGCATACTGGAGCTTTACTGTGAAGTGTGTGAGCTGATATACCTTTTTGAAGAAGAAGAAGAAGAAGAAGAAGAAAAAAATACAATATCCACAGACTTACAATGTGTCAACTTTTGTTGTTGTTGTTCAAATTTGATCCAAAGTGAGGCAACATAAGAAAGTCAGAACATGCTCAACAAAAGGCTGATGAGCTGCCGCTGGAGATTTCTGGAGATGACACAGAGTTTGTGGATTTGCAAACAGCTGGAGGAGGAGTCCAACTCCTTTTCTGGTCCGTCAAAGTTTTGAGGAAGGGGATCCAGCTGGGCAGGCTGCCCTACTTGCATTCCATGTGATGAACACTTTTAAATGTGACGTCTGATTTTGTGCCTGGGCATGTTTGTTGCCTCAATCATATGCACAGAGTTTTAAGCATATTTTACCCACTGTGAGTGAGTTCTGCACACTCTGGTGTTTATTATGAATTTGATCATAACCAACAAATGAAAATGTGTTCTCTTGACACTTATTGCTGAGGCCTGTCCTTCTGTACACTGGCGGAATTATGACTTTTGCAATTATATTATAGTATAGTGAATGGGTGTATCTTCACTGGAAATGACATTGACACAAGGTGTGATGACTAACATACCAATTCGATTTTAATATACTGTGTATCTAGACTGTACAAACTGTATATTCATAATATTTTTCAATATAGACGTGGTGTTCTAAATGAATATTCAATTAGAATGTTCCATAGAAATAACCTGGATCCTTTAGAATAGTGGAAAAGATTGCATTCCATCAAAATTGTCCAATACGTTTTCAAATACTGCATAAAAATAATGAATATCATTTCAAAATTTGGCCAAGATATGAATCGTTTTAAGCCTAACTACAGTATGTTGTGAAGTATGTTTGTGGGTTGCAAATGTTTAAATAAAAATAAATAAATAAATTAAAAAAATCGAATATATTCAATAGAGTCTCCAGTGGAACAGGTCAACCAAACCATTCCAGGACTTTGGTTGACGTTCCAATTTTTTTTCAGACTTCGTCCAACATAACTAATGTGAATTAATCCAAACTTTTGCCATCGCAAAACCTTGATGAAATGTTTTAAATAACATTTTTAACTGTCACTAGTGTAAAAATATAAGTTAACATCTATATTATTAATCAGTTTAAAAAAAAAAAAAGCGCTTGACAGATGACAGATGAAGGGGAACTTGCGCATTGTTTTTACTGTCACAAAAGCGTGTGTAAAACACTCTACTAACGTTGCCTAACCTAGATAGTGGCTAAAGTCAGCAGTCGACCGCACCGACTGGACTTTGGCCTCTCTTCCGGCTCACAAGCTTCGCTCGCTCCCGCTCATCTCTGCGGCTCGCAGCGTCGACTCCTGGCTCAGCGATCGTCAGCTCCAGCTGGCACGGGATTGAAAACTGCTTTTGGGACAAGCTCTTGTCGTACTGCTTTCAATGCGCGTCCGCTAACTTCACAAAACTTATTATTGTCTTCGCTTAACACTTATCGTTGAGGCCAGTCCTTCTTTAGGAAATAAGTGTCGCCAAAAAGCTACTGAATGAAAGCCAAAGAAAAAGCAGAGCACACTTGCAGAGTTAACCCAGAGATTAATGTCTGATGCGAAGAAGTTTCTCGTCGGAGGGGAGCTTTTCTGCTCGTTTGTTGTTCCAGGAAGCTGGCTACTGATTGACAAGAAAAGAGGCATGATGGCGTGAAGGGAACCCGCAAGAGGAGTGTGCAGTGATTTTCACAAATTGAGCAATAGTTTTGGTATAATAAAAACAAGCCGAGTTGGCCCCCACCGTTCCAGCAATAAGAGCTTCGTCTCTTCCGGGAAGACTTTGGAATGTGGGATTTTTTTGTCTATTCATACAGATGTCACCAAAACACTTGAATAAAATACAAATATTTATACCGTAGAACTCCAACTTCTGCGTCCCTAAAAATGTTATTAAAAACAAATATTTGGGATTGTTGTGAACATCACAAATACTTTATGGTGTATTAATAAATGGATGAGGAAGTAGTGTAGTGGCTAAAATAGTTAGACATTGCCATCTTCTGGTAAGAAAGTTCTCCTAAAATGTTAGTAATGTGCACTTGTTTCCTCGTTGTCATGCTTGTTTGTATCTCTTAAATACAGTGGGTATAACAAGTTTACACACCCCTGTTCAAATGCTACATTTTCGTGAGTTTAAAAAAATTGACCAAGTTGAATCGTTTCAAATCATTTTCTGCCATTGACCTAAAACCTGAACTCAATTGGAAAAAGCAAATAAAGTAAAAATAAGCAACTGAGATATTGAGGTTACACAAGTGTGCACACCCCTTATTACTGGGGCTGTGTTCAGAATTCAACAATCACATTCAAACTCATGTAAAATTGGATTCAGCACACACCTGCCACCATTTAAGGTACCTCCAATTAAACCCGAATAAAGTTCAGATGGGTTTTAACACTGATGGGTATTTGGAACTGTTCATAATTCCCTCACTTTAACTAAGGTGCCAGTTCCATCTGGGGGGTCGGGAGGGGGCATCCAGAAAGCATGATGCTCCCACCACCATGCTTCACTGTGGGCAGGTTTGGGGAGTAATGGAATACATGCAAGTGGATTATGTAATCAGATTACAAAAAAAAGGTACCTGTATTCCATTACAGTTATAGAAAAAAATTAGATTACAGGAATATTCATTAAAAATTGGAATTATTTTTCAGGGTTACAATTTTAAAACAGGGAGAGGCCGGTTGTTGATTTGGAGCCGCAACCTTTTGCAGAGTTAGCAGCGCATCATTGGATCATAAAGTGGGAGGTGTGTGTGTGTGTGTGTGTGCGTGTGTGCACGCGCATGCGTCTCAGCGAGGGGAAGGGTTGATACCGCTAACCGCAAAGGTTGCATTCATAAGTTTAATTACTCCTCGTTTTTTTTTGTATTTCACTCAGTATACAACACGCCCTAAGTCATGGGGATAGGTTTTAAAAACTTTGTTATGAAGCTACGCAGCACGGTGAACAAGTGGTTAGCACATCTGACTCAAGGTTCTTAGGTTTTGGATTTGAACGCATAGTGCTTCGTCCGTGTTCCTTCCGCTCCCGCATTTTAAAAACATGCATATTTAACATTTAGAGAACAAGACACTTATTGATATTGAATTTCTTTTGTCATATTTGCTATTGGCACCTATGTGGAGTTTGCATGTTCTCCCCGTGCCTGCGTGGCTTTTCTCCGGGTACTCCGGTTTCCTCCTACATCCCCAAAAAAATGCATGGTAGGTTGATTGAAGACTTTAAATTGCCCTGAGGTGTGAATGTGTGCGCGAATGGTTGTTTGTTTCTATGTGCCCTGCGATTGGCTGGCGACCAGTTCAGGGTGTACCCCGCCTCTCGCCCGAAGATTGCTGGGATAGGCTCCGGCACGCCCGCGACCCCAGTGAGGATAACCGGAACGGAAGACGGATGGATGCTATTGGAGAAATCCAAAAGGAATTTAATGTAATCAAGTTGCATGACTTTAATATTGCGGTAGTTGGATGACATTACTGACTGCATTTTATTGTAAAGGTAACTAGTAACCGTATCGGAATACATTTTTAAAGTAACCCTGGTGTTCTTTAGGCGATGAGACGCGTTGCGTTTGTGCCTTCATACCTTTTGTCCACCAACGTTGAGTCAAGGCAACTTGACTGTTCTTGTTTGTTGAAGACATTTCACCTTTCATCCAAAAGGCTTCGTCAGTTCTAAATTTTCAGTGTGGAGTCAGTCTGTTTACGCCTCGGTGGGTGAGACAATAACAATAAGGTGTTGTTGTTGTTGTTGCCCAGTGTGGTTGGCGAAAACAAACTTCCTGTGTACCAAAACAGCTCGTTAGGACCTTTTGAAAGAGGCCATCTTGGGGGGAGGGGGGAGGGGGGAGGATGTCAGGACATTCTTAAACCTCCTCGTCTCTTTTGAGATGGCTTTTCCAGTTTTCACATACAGTATATTATATTGATGATACGTCCTCAAAGTCACGTCCATTCTCAAGAAGGATTTTAAGGACTTCATCATATTGAGGATCTTTGCAGCACACGGATGAGGGGGGCCGGCCAGCCCCCCCCTCACAACTCACTGCCTAAATACGCACGCCCCTGTTGGCGTCTTGGAAAAGCGAGCCCAATGAAAATGTGATCCGGGCTGCCTGTTGTGTTCCCGATTGCGCCGCTATGGCGCCCGAGCCCGTGAACACGTCAAAGCGGTGAAATAGAAAGGTAGGATTTCAGTTTGTAACGGATCTCCGTCGGCCATGTTAACTTGGTTGTTAGCACGGTTGGCTCCCAACTAGCTTGCTAGGCTACTCGCTCCATCGGTAGAGTAGCGAGCGTCACACGCGCTTTGTTCGGTGTCTTTTGCGTGCTTAACATTCACGAGGAACATCGTTGCTCCCGCCTCCGTTTGTTCATGTTTACGCGGCGGCGGTGTAACCGCTAACGGTTTGCCCGTCGTTCGTGTCCATGTGCAGCGCAGCCGTCATGGAGGCGGGCATCCTCCCGGTGGAGCTGTGGCGGCTCGTCTTGGCCTACCTGCCCCTCGCCGAGCTGGGCCGCTGCTGCCAGGTGTGCCGCGCCTGGAGGGAGCTGGTCCTCTCTCTGGATAACACCCGCTGGAGGCAGCTGTGCCTCGGCCGCCCCGAGTGCCGGCACCCCAACTGGCCCGGCAAGCCTCACCTGGAGCCGCCGTCGTGGAGGGAGGCCCTGAAGCAGCACGCCCTGGCCACCCGCACCTGGGCGCAAAACGGACCCGAACACCAGTCCACCGCCTGCCTCCTTTTATTCAGGCGGCGGAAAGACCGCCGGGTGTGGCACGTGGGCGCCGGGTTGGAGTTGGAGACCCTGCGAGGCGCTCTCGGGGTGGCGGGGCCTTACGACCGGCTGCTTCTCCATCCGGGGGTGTACGAAGAGCAGGCGGAGGTGGCCCTCAAGGTGCCCGTGGAGCTGGTTGGACT
This sequence comes from Phyllopteryx taeniolatus, assembly GCF_024500385.1. Taxonomy (NCBI): domain Eukaryota; kingdom Metazoa; phylum Chordata; class Actinopteri; order Syngnathiformes; family Syngnathidae; genus Phyllopteryx; species Phyllopteryx taeniolatus. The sequence continues at coordinate 28,231,528 of NC_084505.1, read as the reverse complement.
GGGCGGGCTGGGTCAGGTGGCCCTCATGGTGTGCATGGAGCAGCAGTGCCCCACTGCCAGGCTGTGTAATCTGGTTTTCATGCCACCCTGGTTCTCCACCGTGGTGTACAAGGTCAGGTACTTTGGGATTGATCATATATCTTCTGACATATTGCACTCACCACTGGACTGATTGAGTCTCTTTAAGTGTGGTACGCAGGCACCCTCTAGTGGCACATGAAAGAATCACTGCCTATGTACAGTTGAGTTGTATTAACCTGATCGCTACAATATATTTGCATTGAATCTTTAAATACTCTTGGTTTTAAACCTTTAAAGTTATGTGTAATACATTATGATTGAATTAATGTTCAAGTACAGTATTTTCATGTCCTTATTTAACGTTCAGTCTGTGCATAACGTAGCAGTGGCACACATTAGATATACTTTTTAGGAATAAGACTTTAGAATTTATGTTAAGCCATTTTTGTGGGGAAAACTGTTAATAAAATCTGGTAAAGTTAAAGAAAACTAGCAAATCTGGTATGGATTATCAACCAAAATGAAATGAAGTAGACTTTATTTGCTTTCGTGGGCCACATAAAATGATGTGGCCGGCCTGATCTAGCCCACAGGCCTTGAGTTTGACACCTGTGATCAAACGTATTTTTAATGGTTGCTGCTGTTCTATTATTGGTGCTGAATTAATGCAAGATTGTTGGGCCTGTCCATTTTATTTCCCTCAAAAAGTATGAAAGGTTACCTGTTAAGTTTTAGTGTGCGTTGAGAATCTTTCATTGAAATCACTTTTGTTAACGTTGTAAAATACAGCATTGTCCTTGAATTGTCAATGTCTTAATATATATAGTATCTTTCGAGAGGTTGTTTTATTATTTCTGCTAATTTAATGTAGGAATGTTAGGCCTCTGCAAATGTCTGAATTGATATTCTAGCTAAAATGTTGGTTTTAGTCTGCAGGATTTTTGTTACAGGTGATGCACTGGATCATGCCGGTGTTTCTAAAGAAATGGTCGATGATTGTGTTTTTCACATTTGTGTTCTTTTTCCGCCCTTGTTTGCTGTAGGCGTCATGGGGTCATGTCCAACTGGATAACTGCAACTTTGAGGGGGCTCAGCTGCAAGTCCGCGGGCCCGGGACTTGCCAGGCACGTTTTTGCTCTTTCTCCAAGGGCAGCTCTGTGCATTTGCTTAGCGTGGCCCTCAGCTTACTGGACAGCTGTGACTTCTCCGGGAGCGATACAGCTTCTGTCACCGTGGAAGGTTCGCCGGTGTCGGAAAAGAACTGGGCTTGTAAATATATGGCTGCCCTTGCTAGGACATTCTCGCCGTGCGGGAGCAATAATAGTAGCCCCCACAGGGCGAACTCCACTGGCGAATCTTGCTCTGATGCTACTGTTAAAAAAGAGCACACAAGTATGGAGGACAGGCAGCGGGGAAATGGATTGGAAGCAGCTGATCAGGGCACAGTGATTGAAGATGGATGGAGTGATGGTGAGGATGATGGGAGCCGAGAGGGAGGAATCACCCAAAAACTATTTTCACTGGATTATAAAATCCCATGCGACAACCATGGACTGTCCCACTTACTGAAGCCCTGTGCGCATGACTCCTTGCCATTAGCCTCCTCCCCAAATCCCCCACGTGTGACTCCGGAGCTCCTCACCCTTCAGCAGGAGCTGGAACGGGACCCAGATGCTCAGATGTTTGTGTCATCCACTCTTGGCTGCCTCGTCCGGCGTTGTCTCTTCAGGGAGGGGAAGGGAGGAGTCCATATATCTAATTACGGACAAGCTCGATTGGAGGCCAACATTTTTCGCTGTCTGAACTATGCCGTCAGATGCATCCAGAACTCCGTAGTAAATACAGTCATGATACAAGGGAACCTTTGTAGTCAAACAATCCATTGCAGGCCAGATGGCGATCAACCTTCAATTTGGTCAGATTTAAGAAACAAATTTCCCATTGGAAGTCATGAATTGAAAAAATACATTATAAATAATATTTTTTTGGGTTGAGCTGTCACCATTATAAAACCTTCCATTCATCCATTTACCGCTTCTCCTCACTAGGGTCGCGGGCGTGCCAATCCCAGCTATCTTCGGGCGAGAGGCGGGGTACACCCCGAACCGGTCGCCAGCCAATCGCAGGGCACATAGAAACAAACAACCAGTCGCACTCACATTCACACCTACGGGCAATTTAGAGTCTTCAATCAACCTACCACACATTTTTTGGGGGATGTAGGAGGAAACCGGAGTACCCGGAGAAAACCCATGCAGGCGCGGGGAGAACATGCAAACTCTACACAGGCGGGGCCGGGGATTGAACCCTGGTCCTCAGAACTGTGAGGCAGATGCTCGAACCAGTCGTCCACCGTGCCGCCTATAAAACCTTTTTACAGGCAATTTTCAAGTAGTGTCATGCAAGAGTGAAAACATGTTAACCACAACATTAAGATATACAAAGTTGTTATTATTATTATTTTTTTTTACAAAACTGTAAAACCACAGTGTTTAACAGTGGTTAACTCACTGTTAAACAGAAGAACAAAACGCTACATAATAACGAGAGGAGACATGCATAGTCAGACTGGAAACATGAAATGAGACACCACTGGAGTCTTATTACATTGAATGTTTTGCATATCTTCTGCTATTTACAGGATTTCCCTAAAGTGACGATACTTTCTTTTTTCTATTTTGTTTGCAGGTATCATTCGGACAAACGTGAGGCCATCAGCATTCGACAGCTTAGGCTTTGCGCCTTTGCGGTTTTTCCAAGCACATCACTCCCTTTGCCATTGCTTGCCAATTGACAATAAAGCTGTGTTGCAAACGACAGTTTCAGAAGCTTTATGTCCGTCACACTGCACCAATGCATAGTAGAATTTACGCCTACCTACTAGTTTATCTGCTATTACTGATGAAAACACCAAACTCCGAGAGCAGGTATTCGCTAGAAGCCAGGGGAAGTTTATCCAAAAAGGCTGCGCTGGAACTCGGCATAAATAAAAGCTCGATTCAGCGGAGTTAAAGGCTTTACCCTTGCCAACCTCTGGTGGGTCAAAGGCTTCAAGTGGAAGATTGTGAGGCTCGACAACCTGAAGCTAGTACAGATACCCGTTAAACTTTATCACTCTCAGAAGCATCCACTGAACAGAGTTTTTGTTCATACTGAATTCTCCGGCTGGACTTTCCCTGGCGTTGCGCGAACGCCTGCTCTAGAAGTTTAGCGGTTTGGCAAGAACAGATCCTGTTTCCAGAAACTTGCCATGGATAGCGGAAATTGTACTACGTATTGGAGCAGCGTGACGGCCATAAAGCTTGTCAAACGGGCACGGAACTGCAATCGGGGACATCAACCATTTTGCCAGGAGGCAAATTTGCAGTGCTGCTCCAATGTGAATTGGCGAGCCACGGCCAAGGGAATTTTGCATGCTTGCAAAAGCTGCAAAGCCGAAGATGTCAACTGCTGATAGCTTCACGTCTGTCTGAGTTATGCTTGAAACAAAATGGAAAAAGAGAAGTGTATCGTAACCTTTGGAACATCTTGTACTTAAATCTTCTCTTCTCATGTTCTTCCTCTTTTAACATCCATTGTTGATTTATACATGATTGAGGCAAAAAGCCAAAGAAAATCAAAAAATTCAAATCTGTGAAGTTTTGTGCAAGGAGTGTTCAACCTCAGAGGTTCCCCTGCATCGTTTGACTAATTCATATTCCTATCTCGAGCAGAATTGAAGCTTTTTTAAAGCTCAGAACCCAATCAAGCGAGCTCTGTGTGAACTTCTTTTCTAGCTAGTGATGCTGCGAAACGAGGTGTGTGAGTGCAGAGCATCAGGCGTGTTCCTGCGGCTGTCGGCTCAGGGCCTCATCGCCGAAAATGACATCCACTCAAACGGGGAGGCGGGGCTGGACATCAGGAAAGGCGCTAACCCCATCGTTGTGGTAACTGTCACACAGATCCGATGTTCTGCAAAAAAAATGCCTGCGCTGTGAACACAATTTGCTGTGTGAATGCCGAACGCCTGTAATTGCATTATTAAACCCAAAGAACAACATTTGTGGCTTATTTGAACAAAAGAACAACATTTGTGGCTTATCTCATATATTGGGCTTTTTACAAAAGAAATTTATAGACAAGCTCCCGGTTGTGAATGCAGAAGAAAGAGAGAAATTATGTGGCAATAATACCGTGCAGGTTCTTACTCTAGTCGCCCAATCGCATTGGTCTGATGTCATTCTGATATTCGCTTGCTATTTGTGAGTTGCGATGACATGCTGTGAGGATTTAACCATTGATCATTTTTGACAGATCATCATTCTTGTGTAATTTCTGAAGAACTTTATTTACATTTTTATGGAACCCTTTTTTTTTTTTTTTAATGAATGAGAACTGATCTTTTACACTGTGCTCCTTTTTTTTTTTTTTCTCCATCCCTCAGTGTAACAGAATCCACAGCGGCTTGCGCTCTGGGGTTGTTGTGCTTGGCAATGGAAAGGGGTCACTTCGGAGCAACCAGATCTATAACAACGGGGAAGCGGGCGTGTACATCCTCTTCAGTGGGAACCCCGTGGTCTGGTAGGTGCAATCTCGCCTTGCGTTTAATGATTTGCTTTTTTCTCGCGTTGCGGTAAAGCATTACGGCATGCAGACAGTAGCGCACAAAGAAACGCACACATCAGGATCATAGTGAGGATTGGAGGTGTCAGAGTGAGCGGGCTGGGGTGCAGTGCCTCGTCAAGAACAAGGCGCCTTGCGTATTCCGTAGCTATTGTGTGGTGTTCACTTTTCACGAGTTCCTTGCTTCATGTTCACACTCTCTCTTAGTGGAAACCACATCTTCCAAGGGCAAGCAGCAGGGATTGCTGTAAATGAGAATGGCAGAGGGATTATAACAGGTAAATCCACCAGTGTGTGTTTTTTTTTTTTTTTGTTTTTTGTTTTTTGTTTTTTTAACAATGTGGCACAGGTTAACACACAGGAGCACTCAACAGACAATATTTTTTCAATTCCAGAAAATGTCATCAAGGACAATCAGTGGGGAGGTGTGGACATCCGCAGAGGAGGTGACCCAATCTTGAGGCATAACTTCATCTGTCATGGAAACTCTGACGGCATTGTGGTGGGAGAGCGAGGCCGGGGACTCATTGAGGGAAACCATGTCTACTGTATGTTATTCCCTGATTTGATGTCAATATCAACAGGCACAGTCTTCTCCATGCAGATGTTTGGTTTTTGTTTTGTTTCTTTCCTTTTCACTCATTAGGCAACAAAGGTTGCGGTGTGTGGGTTATGTCATCCAGCCTCCCACAGCTTCTTGGAAACTACATCACCCATAACTGCATGTATGGCCTGGCCGTGTTCTGCAGGAAGGACCCAGACAACATCAAGGCCAGGGAGGGGAACTGGCCAGGGCACGACGGGATCGGCGGGGACGACAGCGGCGACAGGAGGGGCGTAGTTGAGGAAGACGGCAGGGAAGAGCAGGAAAACCTACATGAGGAGGGGGAAATGTTTGCATGGGAGAGCGACCTGGACAGTGAAGATGAGCGCCACTCAGCACGCCGCTCCATCAGTGTGGCGCTGGTGGAAAGCAACTGCATGAGCTTCAATGGAGGTAATTAGACAGCCATCATACGTTTTTTTGTTTTTTTGTTTTTTTTTTAATTCACGTTCTCTATATTCAATGTTTTTCCCCATATTTCTCTCCCCCTCTGCGTAGCCGTCGGTCTGTATGTTAAAACCAGTGAGCCACTCAACGTTTATGCCAACCTCGTCAACCGCAACAGGGGCGCTGGCGTTGCCGTGCTGCAGAGCAGTCAGCTAACCCGCTTGGTTGCCAACTGCATTGTTGCAAATGTACGAGGGGGCGTTACAGTGGAGAAAGACTCCCGTGCGGAGCTGCGCTGTAACGGTATATATGAAAACAACGACCACGGCGTCGACTTTGCTGGGATCGGACAAATGGTCGAGAATGACGTGGTTGGAAACTGTGGCTACGGGATCCAAGTGTCTGGAAGTGGTGATGTCAAGGTGTTACATTTTGACATTATCTCCAAAAGCATGTTCATAAATTATATGAGCGTCAACTTGTCATTTACAGTTGCTGCGCAACCGTGTCCAACCGGCACTGGGTTGTGGCATCGCAATACTGGGACCAGTAAAAGCGGTGGTCACTGATAACCAGCTGTTCCAGGGCCACCCAGAAAGCAAAAAAAGCCTTTTACACTGGGACCCTGGCAATGAGAGCTGTGTGTTACGCAATAACAGTATTTCAAGACATAACAGCAGGTAACCCAGGCAACCCACAGTGTGCCAGAGTCTCTCCAACAATGCATGTGCACTGAGCCAGTCTTTTTTTATCTTTTTGTTTTTTTCATAGCTGTACATCTGTCCCTCCTTGGATTCTGGAAAACCCTCCCCCCCGTCCGCCTGCCAGCTCACCTTCAGGCCTCTCCTCCTCCCAGTACCCCTCACGACTGGGAATCTCCATGACGACCAGGATCAGCGCCACCGTGGAGAGTGGTTGCCACAGTGGCAGCATGTTCTGCTCGATTCTGTGATAAAACTTTAAAGCACTGAAAAACAACATCTAGGGATGATTTTGCCAAGTTTGACTGTCGACATCATTTCTGCCTTCTGAAGTTATGCTCTTTGGTTTGGATGTAGACAGGAAAAAAAAGAACAAAGTGGAATTTTTATCATACTGGTGGAAGATTGTCGGTCGCAAATTTAAACGGATCGTCTTCAAGCTCTCTGGGATCATTTCTGCAGCAACAGAAGATTCCTAAGGATTTTGATTCATTTCCAACATGGAATGGTCACGTTAGTTAGTGGCGGCTTAAATGTCAACTGAATGAATACTCGCAATTCTTATATGGTACCAAACAATCTGCAAACTCCCTGATTATTACTGTTGGAGGTTACATTAGCCAGCTTATGCCGGCATTTGGTTTAATTACAAAAAACGTCTGACAATTGCCACCGCCGGCCACAACGGCCATCGAAATATTTTGTAGTTACTCATGTCTAGTGTTATTAAAAGAGAATTTCATTTGCGTAATATCCGATTGGCATCATGTCTCCCTTCTCATTACTGACCTGTTCTTAAAGATTGCATGGCCACCATTCACTAGATTTGGCGAACCTGACGTACAAAAAAAAAAATAATAAACTAGGGTAACCTCCGATTGCGTCATGTCAAAGCAAGAATCCTTTTCTCAGTGCTCTACAAATTGTAATCTAAACGGACTTTTCTCACAAAGCGGTGGTTGTCTTTGGCTTTATCACAAAAGATCAATGCATTAAATCTGAACTCTTATTTTGTATTGACACTATCAACTGCTTGAACACTGTATGTAAGCTCTATTTGGCACTACACGTAGTAGTCAGGTGTTCAACTCAGCTTTGTCCACCAGTGCTCATCTTTGAAGTGTTTCCAAATATTATACTCACCGTTTATGGCTTTATTTATGTTGACTCCTTCAAAGCTTTGTGTTCTGCCCTGCATTCAGTCATGAAGTTTTGGGAAGTAGTGTGCTATGTGTAGATGAAGTCTCTTCATTTTTATATTATTCAAAATCAACGTGAGGGTCGGTCAAGTTTTAAAATATTCTTTTTTTTCCATGCAAAGACGTGCTGTAACCATACCCGTTCTGTCAGTGTTTACAACACTTGTACATTTTCAAAGCCAAACAAGTCAGAGATAATGTTGCCTTTAATGTTCTACAAGGTAAAAGCTGTGACTTGTTTGACCTTTTTATGTAATGATAGCTTGAGCTTTATATGAAGAAAAAGCTCAACTCTTGCTTCAGTCTCTCTTAACATTCACTGCCATTGACGGCTTTAGAAGTCAAATATCCATGTTAACTGGGAAGGCTGGCAGCGAATGAGTTAATAAATGTCATAGTTCCTTGTGAGTCTGTGCCACCGCAACCAAATCAAATTCTTTGAATTTTTGCCACAGACTTACCAGGTGATAATTACCTAAAGAGGGTTGGAGATGTTCAGTGTGCAATATGTAATGTCAACTAATGTGCCTACTATACGTTTTCAAACATCTTAGATGTACAGTTATCGAAAACGCGTTTACATTTGTCTTTGCATCCATCAGAGCGACAACTGTATCATTTGAAATTATATTTCCACTTTATTTGTTCACGAAATTAATAAACAGTTCTTCTATTTGCCTCTGTGGGTCCTTAATGCATCTTCTTGCGTTTGCGCCTCTCCACAAATGCATCATATTTGACAAGAGGGAGGATGAGGGAAGCCTTTTTGCGTTCATCATGCAGGCCAGCCACAACGTTCTTTCCACGGGGGGGCTTCGCCAGGGTCAACCCCATCGACTTTGCAACTTCAACTATCCTGTAGAGCCACAGAAAAGTCACTTACTGCCTCCTACAGAGTTACATTAGGTACACCTGCACAATATAAAATGGTCCAATATAAACAGCTGTATCATTAAATATGCCTTTTTTAATTATTAAAAAACGTTTTTCCTGTGATTGTTAGAAATGTTTCTAAAGTGTGATAAGCCAATGTGCATATTCACCAAAACGGGAGGTGGCTCACATAATTTATAATGTTGATTCAGCTCACATTGGGAAGGTGAATCTCACGTTTTGCCCAGTAGGTCAATACTTTTTGTAATATTTCCCATCTAAAGACCCCCAACCTTACCTGGCCTCGCTGAGTGACATGTCTTGATGCAGTAATGTGAGGTCAGCAGTCATGTCACCCATATGGAGCAGCAGAGCGAGGCAGTATGCTGCTAATTTGACACGCATTGAAGTAGACACCATGTTCTGGATCCTGAAAGGTGACATAAAATCCCACTTTGATTACATTTAACATGGGAGGTTTCTGATGCCTTTAATTAAAAGTGTTGATAACGCCAACATCATACCTGCCATTGGTGAAAGTCTCCACTGTGAATGTCCTGAATAGTGTGTTTTGCACAATGCGAGGGCAGCCTTCCTTCATGCCAACTGTAAACCCAAACGCATTAATTTTAGAGGAAGGAACAAAGTGCAGCTTTTGGGGATAGCGAATGGCAAGTTGACTGACACTTGTGGCTGAGGCTCTTCTGCCGCGACAGTTTGAGAAGCATGGAAAGGTAGAAAGCGCAGCGCGCCATCTTCTCTCGGGCTTCGTCGTCACCGGGCAGGTTCTCCAGGTGCTTCACTACGCACAGAACCCTGAACCCAAGGAAATTACCGACAAAAGTTTAGAATACTCAATAAAGTTGGCGTTTTTGCTTCAGTTCCACCGAGAAGTACAGCCGGTCCAATTCTTTTTTGATACCCTTCTGTTTGGGGTACTCAGCACAGTGATGTGGTGCCTCGAGGCTGCCGTTAGACCTGTGTTTCCCAACCTGTATTCAGCCAAGGCACAGATTTTAAGAAAAATCTCATGGCACACCACCAGACAAAAATAAAATTAAAAGTATATCTGCTGAAATAGCGGCACGGTGGGTGGTCGACTGGTTAGCAGATCTGCCTCACAGTTCTGAGGTTGTGGGTTCAAATCCCCGGCCCCGCCTGCGTGGAGTTCGCATGTTCTCCCCGTGCTTGCGTGGGTTTTCTCCGGGTACTCCGGTTTCTTCCCACATCCCAAAAACATGCATGGTATGTTAAGTGAAGACTCTAAATTGCCCGTAGGTGCAAATGGTTGATTGTTTCGATGTGCCCTGCGCTTGGCTGGCAACCAGTTCAGGGTGTACCCCGCCTCTCGCCCCAAGTTAGCTGGGATGGGCATAGGCATTTCATACTGTAAATTTGTGAGTCAATTGAGGTATGGCTGTATATATGTATATTGTTGGTGACATTTTTGTTTGCCGGTGTGCCGTGAGATTTTTCTGATGTGTAATATGTGCCTTGGCTCCGTAATAGTTCGGAAACATTCGTGTCTCATTCTATAATGATGTCGTCGCACGATTTACATCTGAATCTTACTGTGGCGTGCTAAATTGAACCGCAGCACTTGGTGGAAATGTGACTTTTGTCATGTCACCCTACCCTCCGCTCTCTCTCATAGTCTGCAGCTCTTCAGCAGTGAGCGCCGCCATCTTGGAACCGGCCTCCTCCAAGGCCTTGAAGTCCACTGGACTGAGTACTGCGAGTACTCATAAGGAAAAAAGAAAGAAAGAAGACTCGAACACTGTTGTGGTTTGGAGCTGAATGAAGGATACGTTTATCCAACGGGTAGACATTCTCAAGCGTGTCTGCATGTGCGTCACACGGAGGAAGGTGGAGAGCAAAATTTGCCTGCGACTCCATCTCGGCAGCTTCCTGTTGCAGAGCTGTGGAGAGAAAGAAGTCTAGCGTCTCGCTAATCGACTTGGTTCGATTTATAAGGTATCGCAGTCACTCCTGTGTATTTTTATTTATGTACCATCTCGTACCTCTCTTTGCAAGGATCGTATTGAATTTAATTTGCTTTTTATTTGAATGTTTACTTAATCATCATCATTTCAGTAAAACTTTTACCCAATGTATTTCTTGTTTTTTTTGTTTTTGTAATTAAACTTGGGGATCATGGGAGCTGGTACAGTAAATGGGATGTTGTTTTTGTTTTCCTTTAATACCTGCAATTAAATCACTGTGAAGCACTTTTTTGCTTTTAATTATAAAAAGGAAAATTGATAGTTTCATTGAATCTGATCAGTCAAATGTATTTATCAGTATGTTCATGAATCTGTCGCTTATTTTTTCCATCAATCAATGAATCGGATTTGTATTAGTTTTTCAAAAATGTTCTAATTAGTATTTCAAATTGACAGTGCGGAAAATGCACAAACATAGAATGATTATGATTCAGTTACTGGTTTGGTCCGTAACATCCGACAGAAAATGGGCAACCATTCTGATCACGGTTTTCCAAAGTGAAAGAAAATGTTTGCAAATGTCTTATTTTGATGAAACACAAAGATAATCAAATCGGCTTTATTATTATAATAAATACAATGTTTAATATTTACGTCTTTAGGATTTGAATAAACATACCTTTGTAATATTTACTGCAGAGAGGCTGAAATTTTGACAATTTGAAGTTAAAAAAGTTCTCCAAACAATGAATCGATGATCAAAAATGGTCATTGATTAATTTGATAAGGGACTAGTTGTTGACTAATGGTTGCCCCTGCCCTCCTTTTGCTTACCATGCAGACCCTTCTCATCGATGACCGTGTTGGCAGCCTTCACGACCGCCTGGTGCAACATGTGGTGGTCCACCATGTTCAGCCTGCGAGAGTTCAGAGCTTTCTTCTGTTTGTTGGTACCAAACGCCTCAATCAGAGAGTCAACCTGAACAGAGGACACATTTACTTTCAAATCATTTATGAAAGTGTGTTTTATTATTTTTCAGGCATCATTTGATGAGTTGAGTTTACATCCAGTCGGTGTTCCTTTCGATTGTGCGGGATGCATCTTCAAGGAGTAGTGCATAGGATCTGAAAATCTATATTTTATGTTTAAAATCAGCCAATCTTTTTTTTTTTTTTTTCTCTCAAAGTAGAATCGATCCCATTGAGCTTGAAATGTCTGGTCACATCACAAACTAGTCCAAGCGGGAACCAATTGACCCCCTAAATTGAACTGCTTAAATGTATAATGGTGTTTCGCTTGTAGTTCTTTTAATCATTGTGTGTTATTGAAGAATACAGCATAACCCACTCTAATGTGGGGCTTATGTTCCAGACACCCCACCCCGGGAAATTCCTCATAAAAATAGAAATGCCCTATTTAAATACACCCTATCCATGTTTTTATAGCATTTACGGTACTTAATTTTTTTTCTCTTTAGGTGTTCAAACACACTTTTAAAACAATGCAAACATAATATATTGAGAGAGGGCAAGAACAATGGATAACAAAAAATATTTTATAAGTATAAAAAAAAAAAATAGAGTAAGATCTGTGATAATATTTAACACCACAAAACTGGGACAGTGAAAACTGAATCATGATACAGCAGGGGTTTACTGTACTGCTTATTATTTAGCAAATGGAACAGAAGTTTGTTTTACCACCAGATCCCAAACACGATTTCTTGGGTAAATAAGAACATGACAAACTGAGGTACCTTTTCTCTGTATGTTTCAGTTGTCTCTTCATTATCCACCACTGTGTTTTCTCCTGGTGTAAAGATTCATTTTGTTAGGCAAAATGTGCATAATCTTCATAAAGCTAAGTACTGCTTATAATACTTCCGGATCCACTTGTTACAATGTATGTTTTCATCTTACCTGGTATAACGGGTTGCAAGTTGAAAAGCTGGGCACTGTGCAGTTCCATTTGCATGGTCTGCTTGTTCAATACGCCAACATAATAGCTAAACAAGAAAAACATGATACTCTGTAAACAACGACAAATAGTGATTTTCGCGTATGAATAACTGCATTCAACCTACTTGCAAAGACTGTTGCATTTAAGGGCTTCTGTTCCGAAATTTTGTCCAACATAGGACAACCTTTTTGATTCAGCCACCTAGACAAAATGAAAACATGTCATGCAAATTCTCCACCTTGACACGAAAAAGGACGAGATCGAGCTCGCGAATGGCGCACCAGTATCCGCCTCGTTTTTTTCCTCGGGTTGACCTTATCTGCACTCGTGTACATCGTGAAGTCCAGTTTCTCGGCATTTCGGACGCTGCCATTGGAAAATCGAACTAGAGTAGAAAAATTAGGGGGGACATATCATCGATTCCATTAGTAGGAGGAAGCTTATCAATAATAACTCATTTGGAAAAGTGTCGACTGTTGTACAAGAATGGAGTTTTGACAAATCTTTGCAATGAAAAGAAAATTTACAATGAAGACACAACACAACGCACTCATATATATCTATAGTTCACAAACTCTGGTCATTAAAACTAAGAATAATAATTACATATAACTGCTTTATCCGAGTCTTTATCTTCCTCGCAGCACACTATCGAACAGGAGGCCGCCATGTTGGTTATCTTGTGTTGATATATTTTTTTCTTTTTTTCTTTTATTTTGGGACCAAGCGGCAGATAGGACACGCCTCCTTTCAGCTGCGTGCCTACGGCGACGCTAAGCTAGGAGGGTCAAAGTCGTCGGCGCATTGCATGTGTATGGACGGCAAGAAAAACACACGGTTTCGTCAAACAGCGTATAATTATGACAACTGCACAAGGAATAACCCCTCATAGGTTTTATTTTTTGTTTGTTTATTTTCAAATGAATGTTTTGCTCGCACACGCTTTGGCGTTGACAACAAAATAAACCTCATTACAATCGGTTGAGAAGTGAGCAAGTTACGACTTGATTTCAATGTCATTGCCTTCGATGGGAACGACGACCTCTCCAACATGGCCGCCACGTAGGCACGTTGGTTAGCTGGGCTGCTAAAGGACCCTGGCTAATCTAGACTTCATACGTTTGGGCGAGAGGTTTCCGGGTGACGAATACTCGGCTTTTTGCCACCTCTGCAAATGATTTTTTTTACATCAATGTGATTGTATGAATAATACATATATTCAAACAATACAGTCCACGAATGTATTTTAATTAAGTCCTGTTACTGGTGGAACATTTCTTGCTCACGCCTGTCATCTTTGTGCCCATTCCTGTGGTTGTGTGCGGCAGTAGTGACACCTAGCGGTCGATCGCTGAAGTGCGGCTGCAGACAGATACAATTGCCTCAGCGAGGTCAATGAGCACAGCGCCGCCCTGCGAGTCTGGTTGGGAAAATCTGTCTGAATAGGACAATGAAGTAGAATGAGTGCATACTTGATTTAAAATACACAGGTCCGTAGCGATCTGTTTTGTGAGTAGCTGGTTTGTGTAAGAGTCCGCCTGGGTGAAACTACGAGCCGCCGAGGACGTAATCGTGAACAAGAGCCACTTGGCTCTCTCGCCCCCACAAGGCAGGAAGGCAGGCTGCCTTTTCGCTACGAGCCAAATCAAATCCCCGGGGGAGGGGGGACGTGGATCGCGGCGGACCGGCAAAGATCTTGGAAGCAGCTTGGGCGACATTGAACTCTCCGAGACGCATCGAGGCGGCTGACTGAATGCCTCTCCTCCCGTCATTGTGTTGACAATTAGCCGGGCAATTAGCCAGCTAACTTTAGCCTCGCCAGGGCCCCAATTGTGCTGCTGCTGCTGCTGTTTCATCCAGCCTTTGACTGTGCCAGCCGGTACTTGAAAATATACCTCGCGTCACATGCAATGTTCGCTGTGTCTGTCGCTAAACTGTGCAGTTCTCTCTCTCTGTGTCTCTCTCTCTCTCTCTCTCGCTCTCTCTCCCTGTGCGTGTGCGCGTGCGCGCGCATCACAACGGACTAGCTAGCTGTCGAGCGTTTAAAGCATTGGCACTCCTGCTACAAAGCTAGAATACTGTCAGGTGTAGTTTATACTGAATAAGACTCATCTGGAATGGCCACGTGCCTTTTGTGGGTATATTGCCATATTTGTGGACAAGTATTGGGGCACTTGGCCGTCACACTTGAGGAGATTGAAGTGCAAATGGTCAAGTCGTCTTTTTGAGTATTCATCCACTGGTGTATTTTACATTTTGAGTGCGTATAGGTACAGCATGTATGAATGTAATCATCAAATATGTAACTCTGGGCTTGAAAGTGATGAAAAAAAAGTGCTTCCCATTTGCATTTGACAAATGGTGACTGACTTTCAAACAAGACAACACTAAATTAAGCTGACCGGATTGGCTCACTCCATTAACCTGTTGATATCTTATCGTCAGGAGGACTATGGACTTTCCGAGCCACTTTGAGCAGATCTTCCGGCAGCTCAACTATCAGAGGCTGCACGGTCAGCTGTGCGATTGTGTCATCGCGGTGGGCGGCCGACATTTCAAGGCCCATCGCTCCGTGCTGGCAGCCTGCAGCACCCACTTCAGAGCCTTGTTCACGGTCGCAGATGGGGACGGCGGCATGAATATGATCCAGCTGGACAGCGAGGTGAGAACCCCCGTGGTACATACTGCGGTAGCGCCACGTTCCATCGCAAGGCTGTCGACCGAGTTCACTTTCAACGACGCTGGTCACAGAATATCCAAAATTCAAGTCCTTTTCCCACAAAAAGTAAACCCATATAAATGGTTGACAGTCCTATCAGCGGGCATGGACGCAGAAAGTAGAAACCTACTGCACATTCCTCGGCATAAAGCAAAACGTGCAGAATTCTTCCTTTCAAGATTGCTAAATTGAGGTCTAGTTAGGTTACAGTAACATTTTTATGTCCAACAGTTGGATGACGTTGAAGGCGTATTTTTCTTGAGAATTTGAGCTTTCAGGCATCCAACTTTGGCGGTTCCACGGAAGCCAACAACATGTTGTGCATTTGCAGGTGGTGACAGCGGAGGCGTTTGCCGCCCTGGTGGACATGATGTACACGTCCACGCTAATGCTGGGAGAGAGCAACGTGATGGACGTCCTGCTGGCCGCCTCCCATCTGCACCTCAACAATGTGGTCAAAGCCTGCAAACACTACCTGACCACACGAACCCTGCCCATGTCCCCTTCGGGTGACAGAGCCCCGCCTCACCGCCAGCAAGAGCAGCAGAGGCACAGGCAGCACGCGGCAGCCTTGGTGAACCCCGCTTTAGCCGCCGATGCTAACCTGGCCGCAACTGCCGCCACCTCAAAGTTGCAGCGCTCCTTCTTGCTGCAGCAGCTCGGCCTTAGCTTGGTGAGCTCCGCTTTAGGCGGGATGGAGGACGACGGCTTGGGCAGCAGAGCGGCGGAACAGAGAGAGTCGTTCCCTATTCGCCGCTTCCACAAGCGCAAAGCCTCACCGGCCCTATCGGAGGAGAGGCCCAGACAGAGGCAGCGGCCGTCTGCTCCGAATTTGGGGTTACTTTCGGAAGAGGGGGGGAACGCAGACCGAGTGGAAGGAGCGCTCCTCTCGCCAGACTCCCACAAGATGGGGGACGACTCCAAACTGGACGCGAGCATGCTACGCGCCCCTCAGGACGATCCTCAGATGCCGAGCCAGTCGGACGGCGGGCGGTGTGAGGGGGACGCCGCGGGGATGATGCAGGGAGGGGTGGGCAAGGAGGAGGACATGGAGGATGACGACCGCAAGACCAACAGAGTCAAGATCAAATCGGGAAGCGAGGAAGAGGAGGAGGCAGAACAGAAGGTACGTTTTGTGGTCGAGTGCAGAGGATTGTTCAGATCAAGACTCGGATTAAAAACGTAGTTCCTAACCACGACCTAAACTTATCATGAATTGCGATTGCAGTGAGATAGGAAGTAATCATAATGAACACAGCAGACATTGACGACAAAGCCTCTATAAAATGTGTGCTTGCGTGATGATAAAGTCCACAGCATTTTAATTGGACAATCAATTCCATGGTAAATTGTTCTAATTTGGATCCAGAGCATAATTTGAATTGCAGTCCCTTGTGACGCGTGAACTTGTGATTGAGAAGGCCTAAGAACTCAACCGAGTACTTCAATAACGCCGAACGTATCATGTGGTACATGAGTTTTTGAGCCTTCCTCGTGAGCAGTGTGACAATTTTTTACCTGAAAACCCCGATGTATACAATTTAGGTACATGCAGTGCATGGATAATCCACCGGGGGCAGTAATTTGCCCACTAGAGGGGTTTCCAGTGATGCTACAAGATCGCCATTACTAAGGAACGAGACACGGGTGGTTTTTCCAGAAGAACTTTGTCAATTCTGAAAAAGTTAAGGTAAGAAAAACATTCACATTTTTGCTGAAACATCAATAGGAACAATTACCGGGTCGATGCAATGTGAAATGACTTAATATTTCATAATATATGTTTTAGAAAAATAATGTATAAAATTTGATATTGTCATTTTATTGTATTTCATGCATTATAAATAACACCAAGCAACAAACATTATATATATTTTTTTCAAGTCAACTAATTAAATGTTGAAATGACATTTGGTACATTTTGAACATCTTGCTGTATCATGAAGATTGATGACTAGTTGGGTGTTGTACGACTGCTAGTAACTTTCTTTTGCTTACTGATTTTCACAAAAAAACGGACCAGTTCAAGGAAAAAATACACAATCTGTTTTTTTGTGTTTTTAGATGGCAAAAAAAATACAGTGCTGAAGATGCTCTGAAGAGGATTATGGATGGGAATATAAGTGACGTGGAGCCAGCTAGGTGAAGATGATGAGGAGGAGGAGGAATGGACTCCTACTGCAAGGATTGGGGAAAACCCAGATAGTGATGATGACCAAGGCGCAGAAGTCCCAGAAGAGGACACAATAAAACGAAAGGACAAAACCCCAAAGCAGTCGGCAAGGGGCAAAGTGAAAAGGAAGGAGTATCGGTGGAAAAGAAAACAGTTTCAACCTCTACCTGTTGCGTTTGTGGAATGTATTGAGGAAGACTCCGAAGAGAGGCTTGACTGGACACCATATAAGTATTTCAAAGATTTTGTGACTGAGGAAATGCTACAGGAAATTGCAGAAGAAACACATTTGTGCAGAAAAATGGAAAGTCAGTGAACACAAATGCCCAAGAAATGGAGCAAGTTCTGGGTATGTACATGCACATGAGGTTAGTACAGATGCCCAACGCACGAGCTTACTGGGAGATGGAGACAAGGTACCCCCGAGTTTGTGACGTGATGTCACTGGGTCGATTCCTGAATTTGGTGGTGCTGATTCACTTTCAGGACAACGTCAATGTGTGTGAGGATGTAAAAAAAGATAAAGTGTGGAAACTCAGGCCATGGTTAGAGAAACTACGCCAACGCTTTCTTTGCGTACCTCCTGAAGAATGTCACGCTGTTGACGAAAACCCCCACAAAGAGA
Source organism: Phyllopteryx taeniolatus (assembly GCF_024500385.1). Taxonomy (NCBI): domain Eukaryota; kingdom Metazoa; phylum Chordata; class Actinopteri; order Syngnathiformes; family Syngnathidae; genus Phyllopteryx; species Phyllopteryx taeniolatus. The sequence goes on along the minus strand of NC_084505.1, from coordinate 28,213,721 downwards.
AATGTGATCTTGGTGCTACAGATGTTGTCCTGAAAATGACCTCAACCCTTCCAGCAGGAAAAAAATCATAAAGTCTTTACTGACAACTTCTTTCCATCGGTTCCATTGGTGGAGCACTTGAAACAAAGAGGAATCTACTTCATAGGCACAGTCAGAATGAACAGGGTGAAGAACTGTCAACTGATGAATGAGAAATAACTGAAGACAAAGGGAAGAGGGTCTCTGGATTTCAGAGTAAACCGTGAGATGGTATGACAACAAAGCTGTGAACCTGCTCTCTTCTTTTGTTGGCATTGAACCACTGGGCAGTGTGAAGCGTTGGGATCGGAAAGCCAAAACCTACGTCATGGTTCCCAGACCAGACATCGTTGACACATACAAGAGGTTCATGGGAGGCTATGACCTTCTTGAGATGCTATCTGCATTGTACAAGTTCAGCTTCAGATCCCGAAGATGGTACATCTACATTCGGTGGCACATCGTTACAGTGGCCGTAATCAATGCATGGATCCGCTACAGAAGAGACCTGGAGAAACTGCAGCCCAGGCAGAAACCCCTGTCCCTGCGAAGGTTTCAGGCTTCTGTTGGCACCGCCCTCACGAGCGCAGGAAAGGTCAAAAAGTGTGGCAGACCACTGTCCTCTCCAGAAGCACCGCCAACCCCTCCCCGCAAGAGGAAAACCACGGAAGTGGCCTTGATCATTTCCCAACATGGGAAACCCGACAGAGATGCAAGCACTGCGTAGGCCACTTTGCCCATGTGTACGGTGAGAAATGCAGAGTGCATCTGTGTGTGAACAAGGACAGAAACTGTTTTCAGGCCTACCGCCATGCAAAATAAAAGGCTTGTGAACTGCAAAATGACTCAAAAGAACTGAAATGTTATGTCTTCCAGACTTCCACCCTGATTTTCTCATTGCCTTTTTATGTTTGGAATTAGGCGGCACGGTGACCGACTGGTTAGCACATCTGCCTCACAGTTCTCAGGACCGGGGTTCAAATCCCAACCTCGCCTGTGTGGCATTTGCATGTTCTCCCCGTGCCTGCGTGGCTTTTCTCCAGGCACTCCGCTTGCCTCCCACATCCCAGAAACATGCGAGCTAGGTTGATTGGAGACTCTAAATTGCCCGTAGGTGTGAATGTGAGTGCGAATGGTCGTTTGGTTCTATGTGCCCTGCGATTGGCTGGCGACCGGTTCAGGGTGTACCCCGCCTCTTGCCCGAAGATAGCTGGGATTGGCTCCAGGATCAAGCGGTACAGAAAATGGATGGATGGATGTTTGGAATTACCAATTCGTTGGATTTGTTTGTGTTTTATGTTGTTGGCTGTTCAAGAAAAAAGAATCTTCGAGCATTGTTACCCGATGTATCAAATATGGTACAAATTGAAACTCATGTATGGGAATTGATATTTGAAAAATATATTTTGTTTCTTTGTTCAGAAGGACCAATAAAGGCTCCAGTTTCAAAGAATTGGAATTTTCTGTAAATTATTTAATGGTTTGGGCTTTACAGGGCTAAGGACCTTTAAAAACAATACTTAAAATTAGCAATGAATAGATTTTTTTCTTTTCACTTCAATCAGATGTACAGTATTCAAATCGTAAATCCATGTGTGCATACATTTGTCTTTTTAAATTATTTTAATCATGTAAAGCACATTGAGTTACCTTGTGTAGAAAATGTGCAATATATAAATATGTAAGTATATATAAATAAATTTGCTTCGCTTTACATTTTTTTTTGACAGACAACAAGGTCTCATTTTCAGAAATTTCCACTCCAAAAAAAAAAAAAATGTTTTTAACTCTGATAAGTCTTAAGCACGCTACGCTGTATGTATGTGCTATAGCTACATCACTGACAATTTGTAATAAGCTGTAAAATGGTGGATGAGAAGATTTCCTTTCATGTGAATGTCCACTGCTCGTCTGGTCTTCCTCAGGTTCTGGTCAAACAAGAGCCGCTGAGCTCGCCCGAGCCCGCGGACGAAATCAGCGACGTGACGTCGCAGGCTGAAGGCAGCGACCCGGCCGAGCCGGCGAGCCAGGAGGAAGAGGAGAAAGTGGAGCCGAGTCCCGAGAGCAGCGACCGCAGCTTCGCCTCGGAACCGCAGCCCAGCTCCGACTCGCTGCTGCGGTCCGGCTCCCAGCTTCTGCTCAAGAGCGGCATGGGAGGAGGCGGGGGAGGCTTTGCTTGTAGTAACGCCTTAAACGGCAAACCTGATTTTACTATTTCCAGCTTCCTCGGCCCAAAGAATTTTGGGAGCGGCACCGGGGTCTTGATGGGTGGAGAGGATGACCTTCCCAACACCACCACTGGTGATGCTGTTGCTCATAACTTCCTGTTGAGGCAAGAGGCTTCTGGACCGTCCGGTTCTGCCCCATCCACTTTGCTGCAATCCAGTCCAGGCAGCAGTGAAGGCCGCACCCGTTTCGGAAACAACTTACAGGCTGATTCCCTCTTCCTTCACCCCCTTTGTGACACTTATGGGAACCCCAGAGGAAGTGGGGGTAGTGGAGGGTGTGGAGGAGTTGATCCATTTGGTTTGGACTTCCAGCGCTCCAACCTGGGGTTCCATTCCGTGGAGCGACCTCAACGGGGTGCCAGTGGAGCCACGCCCACCGTCCTGAGCTACCCCGGCTTCAGGCGCATGGCCCCAAAGATGAGCGACAGCATGGGGAGGGACGGGGGCGGCGCCCTCCAGGACTCCGCCTCTTCCTCGTCCAGCCTGGTGAGCCCCATGCTCCTCAGCGAGTCTTCGGGGTACGACATGGCGGGCGGCAGGCCCACCTCCCTCCCGCCTCAGCTGACTCGAGCCTCTGCGGACGTGCTGTCCAAGTGCAAGAAGGCTTTGTCGGAGCACAACGTCTTGGTGGTGGAGGGCGCGCGCAAATACGCCTGCAAGATCTGCTGTAAAACCTTCCTGACGCTGACCGACTGCAAGAAACACATCCGAGTGCACACGGGAGAGAAGCCCTACGCGTGCCTCAAGTGCGGCAAACGTTTCAGCCAATCGTCACACCTCTACAAGCATTCAAAGACCACCTGTCTTCGCTGGCAGAACAGCAACATGTCCAACGCCCTCCTCTAAAAGCGTGTGTCGTTCCCACGAAGGATGGTTGAAGCCAGTCTTAATCCCGGAGCACCGAGAATGGTGGTGGCCAGTTTTGTCTTCAACTAAGTTAGCTAAGGACATGATAATGTCAAAGCATGTCTGGTAAAATGTAATTTTTATTGGCCTATTAAGTTACACGGTGTTGATACGTAGTGGAGCTTTACGTGCAACCCAGAGACTTGAGCAAACGGTGAATTACGTCATCTGTTAAATCAACTGAACCCCAACTCGAGGGCCAAGGGGATGCATTTGCGCCTTTGACTTTTGAATTTGCTGATGGGACTTTAACCCTTGGCTACCACAGAAGTGCACCTGTCCGGTAAAAAGTGTGGTATCTTGCATCCAGCCTTTAGTTTAGGAAATATTATCACAGTTCACTGGAAAAGGCAAAATGCACTTTATTTTGCATTTCGAAGGATGACTAGACTCTCTAGCCTTAATTGTTACTGACGGGGAATGAAAGTAAAGCGAGGTCAGCGTTGCATGAAAGAAAACTGCCATCCGGCGAGATTTCAGAAATTTAAATATCGAGCATTTGTGGATCAAGATAGCATTTTTGTTTGTTTCTTTGTTTTTTGTTTTTCCTCTCTCCGATAAAGTCAGCGTATTCGTTTAGTGTACTTCATTCAATGCTTTTAAACGTGTCTTATGCAACTCACATTGTGCTTGTGTTACACAGACAAATCATTGCTTTTCTAGCAAATAAGAGTGATTTGCTTTTTAAATTATATAACTTTTAAGGTGGGCGATTTGAAGTGGACCATTCAGCCCACTGACCTTTAAAAAAAAAAGAGAGAGAGAGAGAAACATTTCTCATTGCTTTTGCACCAATTATGTGTTAATGAATGTGACCGATTGACTAATCATCCAAGGCTGCTTGTTGCTTGTCCAACGTTCAAATCACGGAACCTTATTAAAGATGCCAGAAGTCTGGCAGGTTGTAAATAGGAGCAGACTTGTTTGGTCGAAATCATATTCATGCAGTGTTACGTAAGTGAACTGAAATGGGGGTGGAACTTTATTTAAAAAAAAATAATAATAATAAAATAAAAAAGCTGTTCTTTTTTGTATCACTGAACACTGTGAGAATCACACAATTATTCCTGTTCAGCACCTTATTTGTACTGGAGTCATTATCATGAATGTGTTCCTACGTGAATTGAATTTGAAACATCAAAAGCGCTCTAAAAAGTATCTGAAACACACTCTAAAACAGTTAGAAAACATGAAAGTGCTATATTCAGCCACAAAATGTTTTAATATAATATTTCCCTATATTTTTTACTGATTTTTAACAGTTTTGTTTTAAAAAAAAAAAATAGCAAAACTCATGGGAACAAATGTGAATTTTAGTTCACAACAATTGTTGAATTGTGTGAACCAGCACCAGTTGAACTGTTTACCAACATAAGTCACATAATGAATAACTTTTCATTCTTGTTTGTGTGATGCTCTTCTTATAAACATGAGCTATTCTCTATTCTTATTGTCTACAATAAAAAATAACTGGTTAGTAGTGATAGACCTCTTTGCTTGTGTCGCTCACGTTGAACTTCTTCATTCAAGCGCCAAAGTAGTGATGTCTGTTACGTAACAAAATATATTCTTAGCTTTAGCATCGACAGAAAAAGGCCTAAATTGATGATTCCTGTTGCTGCCTTATGCATTTTTGCTTAACAAGCTTTTGTTGGTTAAGGCCAAACTGTCAGGGTTTTTTGTGTTCTTTCCTTGTAAACCTAACATAGTGTAACCATAAGAGGACCAAGTTTTTGTTGAATGTATTGTCCATTCAGTTGTACATGCACAGGGAATAAAAAAAAAAAAAAGAAATTTAGTTGTATGTGATATTTTCCTATGAACAACTTTTCGATAAAAAATACTAATATGGGCTGCTGCTTCATTTATGTTTGATTTTATTGCAAGTTCTCCTGAGCAGAAGCTCACAGTTTGAGCTCTTTGATCATTGGTTGACCGCGAAGGCCGAGCAGGAGGTTGTTTGCCGCCAGGCTGGACATGGCGTTGCGGGTGCTGTAGGAGGCACTGGCGATGTGTGGCAGAATCACTGTGGGAGGAGCGAACATTAGGCACGTGATTATGGGTAGGGATGCAATATGTTGACAGACATTGAGGCTTCTGGGCATTATTTTGAGTGTGTCTGGGAATTTTTGTCCATCTGTGATGTCACTGATGCTGGAACTGATCGAGGGCCGAACTCACCATCACAGTGAGGGCTCCAGTTTTTCTAAACCAAACTCACCCAAGCCTGTCTGGACCTTGCTTTTGTTTAAATTAGTCAAAAGAGCGATCCAATCAAAGCAAAGCTTATTTACACATGTCACATATTCATGAGAAATCCAGCCGTCTCAACTGCCAGGCGTAAAAAGACAAACTATCCTATCGAATAGCTTGAAAAAGGACTGAGCATTTTCGACCCAAATTATCTTGCAAACCCGATAAAATGACATCAAAGATGATCAAAAATTTGATGGCATGGGACCTTTAAGATTAAAGGTAAACTAAGGGGCCGAGCTCAAACCTTGCTTGATTCCGAAATGTTGTCCCACCAGGTTTTTTACCCAGCAGTTACGAGATAGATCATCTCATACTGAAGTAATGGTGATCTTGTCTCCTGTTTAGTTGAACACAATGCTATGATTCTGTTTCTCTGAATAGATTTGGTGTTGACCATTGTAATAGCAGTATCAGCTTCCCAATGGTGATGTCCATCATCACGCAGCATTGCAGTGCTATTGACATTTTCTTCACCCATCCATTTTCAACAGCGCTTATCCTGGTTAGGGTCGCGGGGCGCCGGAGCCTATCTCAGCCGACTTCGGGCGAAAGGCGGACTACAGCCTGAACTGGTCGCCGGTCAGTCGCAGGGCACATATAGACACGGACAACCATTCGCACCATCACTGAGTGGGAACTGAGCCCACGCTGCCCGCACCAAAGTCAGGCGAGTGTACCACTACACCATCAGTGACCACATTTTCTTCAAACTTTTCCAATTTTTAACAATGCCAATGTCATATGTTTGTCCATAAGTAAAATCTTTCAAATTAAAGGGGCAACTAATGGGTTGAGTCCAACACCTCATTGATAATAAGTGTGTCTTATGCCTTTTGTTCATGCGAACGACAACAGGTGGATCCACAGTTTAATTGTACCTTCTGACATCAAGTGGAAGAGCATTTAATTGTTCTGCACGTCGTTGGCATGGATAGATGAACAAAGATAATTATTTGTAATAAATGCACCTTTTCTGAGCAATTAAGTGAAATTGTAGAATTTCCTGTGGCACACCTGATGATCCTTCACGGCGCGGCACAAAAGCTGGAATCAACACTCTGAGCAGCGATGAGGAACTTACCACAGTTTTTGAGGGTAAGCAGTGGATGGTCAGTGGGTAGAGGCTCAGGGACGGTCACGTCTAATCCCGCGCCCGCAATCAGATTAGTGGCCAGTGCCTCGTACAGGTCCTCTTGATTCACCACACCGCCTCTGAAAAATCAATATATGATTATTAATATCTGCTACTGCACATTGCTGTTTTATCAATATTTGAATTGTTTATTGTTTTTATATCTGCCATGTTGCACTTCTATGTATTTGTTTTATGTGATGAGGACCAGAATGGGAAATAAGCCCTCTGAGTTTGTGTTTTTATCCTCGGTGATGATGCTCGACTGTATGTGGGGAAGTGCTAATGTGTGCTCCCAATCAGTGTTTAGAGTGAGGTGGCTGACTGACGGCGAAACAAGCTGAAGGCGTGTTCTTATTTCAGTTACCTGCTTGTGTTGATGAAGATGGAGTTTGTTTTCATCTTGGAGAAAAGGTTCTTGTTGCAGATCAGATGCGTTTCAGGTGTTAAAGCGCAACACGCCAACAGGAAATCTGACCGCTTCGCCAGCTCATCAAACGAGACTAGGGCAAGGAGGTGACACTTTAGTATTTGGAATTCCAAGTTTAAAAGCACCAGACTGGTTCTTACCGTACTCTGCATTAATGTCACTGGCCAGGTCGGGGCGAGGAGCCGTGTCTGTGTAGATGAACTTTTTCACTTTGAAAGGAGCCAGGCGTTCAGCGATAGCCACACCTCAATAACCAAACAGACACCGAGTCAGACGGGTGGAAATATTTGCCATCGTTTGACGTGTTAGTCGTCCGGAGCTCTCACCAATCCTCCCCAGGCCTAAAATACCCACAGTGCTGTTGGCCAACTCATGTCCACACAGCCACAGAGTTCTCCAAGTCCCCCAGCCTCCACTGAATCCAGGGTTAAAAGGATCTCAAGTGTTAGAAAACAGCTTATAATGTGCGCATGGTGGATTTTGGGGACCCACAAGAGCACGTGTGTGTGCATAATTACGTCTTGGCTTCGTGTGTGGCCTCGATGAGCCTCCTGGAAGTTGCTAACAGCAGAGCCACTGTCAGTTCAGCGACAGCGTCTGTCAGAACGTCAGGTGTGTAACCAACACGGATTCCTCTGCGGGGACACACAAGCGTATTGATCTCATTATTATTACTGGGGTGCCGAATATGTACAGTATGTGTGTGACGTGAGCGTCGCTTCTTTGTGTCGTGTCACACATGTAACAGAAAATCTACACTGAGACAGAAAACTGTTTTTAAATCATCCTTGATGATGGTTTCTTCTTTTTTTTTTTTTTTTATTTCATTTTCTAATCATTTTTATTATCCCCAAGGGGACTGTTTCATTATATTTTACCCATCCACTGTCTGAACCATTTGTCCTCATTAGGGTTCACTGAGCTCAAGCCTATCCCAGCTGACTTTGGGCGCCGATATGTGGGGCACGCCATGGACCGCTTGCCAGCCAATTTACAGAGCACATAAAAAAGAACCTTTTCAACATTCGGCCTTCTGGTCCCAAAGCCAAGTCTCGACAGACTGACACACTATTGCCAAGACTTGAAACCAGAAAAGAAGAAAGTTCGTTGACTTCAATATTCCATAAGTAGACTGTATTGGTTTGGGCTATCAACTGTATATCTGCACTGACTTTACTGCCAGTAAGTAGTAGGGTTCAAATGGCTCAGCTCTCTGAATCCGAACTTTATGGCTTCAAGGAATGTGTGACATGAGAATCACCTTCTCTTCAGCTCCTCCAGAGAGAGGTGGTCAAAGCCCACAGACATGGTGCTGAGGACCTTCAGGTTGGGACCTGCAGGAGCACAAGCAGCACGTTCATTCTTGTGCGGATATGAGAGGCTGCAAGATAATTTCATTGACTGGACGTCGAGCGGGCGGTCCTCAAACCTGCAGCGTCCAGGAGTTCGGCATCAATCTTCTCGGTCAGTACACAGAGGAGGGCATCGACACCTTTGACCTTCTGAAGAAGCTCCGCCCTCGGCACTGGGACGTCATCGGAGTCCCACAGCTCAAACTGCACTCTGGTGAAATCATTTTTGCAAATCAAAAATATACAAAGTGAAATCAAACCAATCAAGTCAAAATATTACTTTGAATTGTAAATTGTAACTTTTTAGTTCAGTCACTCTCACGTGGCGACACCCTTTAGGCTACGTCTTACCTTAACCCCGCCCCCCAGTTTACTCAACTTTGCACTTGGTGTTTGAATTCTTAAAAGAACTACGTGGTATCAAAAACTGACCATTTGGGCTATTTCTTACAAATACAGTATCAGTAATTTAGGTCACTCACTGTCCAGATTCGTGGAGGATCCTCAGGCCCTCTGTTGGGATCTGGCGGGTGACATACACCCGAGGTGGAGTTGACATGTCCCTCTGTGTGAAGCCTGCCGGAGCCCCAGTGAGAGTCAGCGGCTTGACGGACGCCCGCTGGAGCTGACGCAGTGCCACGCGACTGCACCACATTGCCAACAGAAAGTAAAGCACAGGGGAGGTGACAGTCCGAGAGATGGCGGCGGTACTTTGAGGTTGTGAACCTGCTGTGTCCAGAAGTTGGCCTCCGGTTGAGTGGGAGGGGCCTGAAGGTCACTGGCCAATATGATTAGAGGGAGGACGTCTCGAAAGTCTGAAGGTGAAGGGGATTGTGCCATGTTTTCAGGATTAAGCAATGTTATAGACTCATTGTATTTGACACACACATAACGCTATTAAAGCTTTCGAGGACAACATTAGGCTTGTTTCATCAACAGTATGAATGAGGGCAATGTAAATGTTTCACTTGGTTGTTGAACTTTGCTCCTTCAAACAGGAAAGAGCCCAAACTCCAAACATCTGGTCGCAATTAGTTGTGCAATCTTACTTGATCCAACAGGAGTGGACACACACGCACAAAAACACAAATCTGCTTGAAGCATGTTTGTGGCCATTGTTAATATGCTATTGCATCATCACTCAACAAACCACAACTTTGGGTACTGCTGCACAATCTAATGAGCTCCAACACAAAACCCGTGCCGAACGTTTCTCTCGTCGAGCTCAATAATACAACAATGCTCAGTTTTGATTGACGCTGTCATGAAGATATGATTGAATTAATTAACAATATGCATATTGTTGATGTAGCACACTGTTATGCAATAGATTTTTCGTAACCTATTTGCTTTAAGCAACATTTTAAAAATGGTCAACAGGCATGACTATATTTTCACTCTATTAAAAAAATGCAAATCCGATTTAGAAAATGTGATGCGATACTATTAACAAGTGCATATCCTAATCAAATAACTATGGTAAATAAAAACATAAGTTTAAAAAAGATACAATTGGAAGCATTTTAAATAATGGATGGATAATAAAATGAACAAAGTTGTCGAAAACTGGGAACGTGTATTTCAAACGTAATTGTTTATGTTTTGATAATGTTCGGAAGTTCTTTTTTTTTTTTTTTTGCAACAAGACGAACGCTGCTGTTGTCGAACAATGTTTGAATTGAGGTGCATTCAATGTCAGTAGGTCTTTGAAAAACGAGCACCATAATAGGCATGAAACGTACGCCAACACCACAAGAATTTTACACTGGCGAGCTCATTCGACGATGCCGATCACGTGAGCTCGGTAACCCGGAAACGTTCCAAATGTCTGACCAATCACAAGCATTCATTTCACCACCGTTCCTCGCTCACACTGACAGGTCTACGTATGAAAGATTTCTTCATTTTAGTTTGAACAACGAATTTTAGCTCGTTGTTTACAAACAATCGTTCATTTATCAGCTGCCTCTTTCGGCAGTGAGTCTCGAAAGGAATTCTCGATATGTGATCAGGCTCAACGAAATTGCGCATGCGCCGTCTCCTCGCCACCGGCACCAGGGGGGCACCGACTGGCACTTGTCTCGCTCGCTAGCTAGCTAGCTGCAGCTACTCACATGGAGCTTTCCTAAACGACATTCTTCAGTACATATTCTGTGTTGTTCTCTTTGCTAGCCGTTTTCATAGTCTGCTAAGTAAGTCAATAATTGTTAACTGACACTTGAACGATAACTACCGTTGGCTGGCATGTAGTTAGCCATTCAGCTACAACCACGGGGCGTGTTATTATTATTATTATTATGATTATGATTTCAATTTGTTAGCAATAGCATTGTGACAGTTAAGCCGCTGTGTTTTGATATGTCACCTCGATATCTCTGTAGCAGTTGATTTGCCAGCCTGTTCCCCTCTCAGCATGGCTGAAGACTCGATGGAAATCGATGACTCTCTTTACAGGCAAGTCTTGTCATTTGACCAGCAAAGGCCCAGCGACTCAGCGCCGACGGGGACTCCATGACCCCAAAGCTAGCAGTGGGGCATGAATGCAATGACTACTGTGGTGTAAAAACGGATGGCCTCCCTTTCCTTTTCCTCTTCTATGCAGTCGCCAGCGTTATGTGTTGGGAGACAGTGCAATGCACCAGATGGCCCAGTCCGCAGTGTTTCTCAGTGGAATGGGAGGGCTGGGAATAGAGATAGGTAGACTATCGCGCCGTTGTAATATACACTCGCTGACCAAAACATTAGGTACACTTGCACAATTGCGATATTGTACTGCTTAGCACAAACACAATAGCTGTGTTAAAGATTGTGCCTTACAATGATGATGCTCGTTATTATCAATGTGGTGGTTATTTACAGTGGTGTACAACAACACTGCATCCTCCTGATAGGTGTTCCAATATTTAGTTTGCCATTTTGAGCTACCTGTGTGAGAAAATATCAAATAGCGATTGCATATAATGTAGTTCTACTGCACTCGTAAAATAATAACCATTTTTAAACGAATGGTTCCTTGTCATGAAAGTTGTTTAAAAAAAATTTTAATTGGATATAATTAAATGATGCAAGCGTACCCGATGAAGTGGCCATTGTGTCTACTACGTACATGCGTGTCCAAGGAAATGGTGTCTTGACAATAAGTGTCTTTGTTTTCACAGCAAAGAATATTGTCCTGGCTGGCGTGAAGGTATGTGCTCGCTTAACATTTAATTTGGGTAGTCTTGTGAATATGGCAGCATGGTGGTAGTACGTGTTCTGTATGTACAGGCTGTCACCCTTCATGACATAAAGCAGTGTGAGACCTTTGACCTTGGCTCCAACTTTTTTATTCACAAAGAGGATGTGTTGAGCCAGCGGAAAAGGTAACGAGCATCAGCGACGTGCAATCTGTCTTTTCTCACACGTCACAGTGTTGTACATTCGTGCCGATCTCGTTTATTCTTTTACATCCTTTCTTAAGGGCAGAGGCGGTTTGTCCTCGAGTTGCAGAGTTGAACCCCTATGTCCATGTTGACACATCCACCTCTCCTCTGGATGACAACACCGATCTCAGCTTTCTCCTAAAATATCAGGTGTGTTAGATTAGATTTGCTGGTGCACCTAATGGAATGAGTAAAATGTCCACTGTACAAGACTGGGATTTTCACAAAAGGATATAACTCAAGACCGCATCTGCTGAAATCGCTATTTTTAATGTCCGACAACTCTCTTTTTTTCTAGTGTGTGGTTCTGACGGAAGCAAGACTGAGCCTTCAGAAGAAAGTGAACGAGTTCTGCCACTCGCAGCGCCCCCCCATCAGAGTAGGCCTTAAACACATTAGAACAACAACAGAAGTCTCACCTACACACGGTCTGTGAAATGTTAATACGGACGACTCTGTCTCGGCAGTTCATTGGCTCTGACACATATGGCATCTGTGCGCGGGTGTTCTGTGATTTCGGAGACGGGTTTGAAGTGTCCGACCCCACAGGGGAAGAGCCCAAAGAGATTTTCATCCAAAGCATCACTCGTGTGAGCAGTTAAAAGTTTTCCACCCAATATTTAGAGTGGCTTTGGAGGAGCAAGCTGGATTTTGAGCATTATTGCTCAATAGTTGTCAATTGTGGCTCTAAACAGTTGGAGACACCTTCATTTGTTTTTCTGCTCAGGACAATCCTGGTGTGGTAACCTGTCTGGACAACCAGCCTCACGGCCTCCAGAATAGCCAGAGCGTCGTCTTCAGAGAAGTCAATGGCATGGTGGAACTCAACGGCACCTCACGAAAGGTTTCAGGTATTTGGCATATTTCTGGCAAGATTTCTTTTTCTGCACAAGCTGTCATGATAATGAAGGTAAGTGAGAATTGTATGTTCTTTTATTTGTTTCTATGGTTAGTCCTTTCCCCTCACAGTTTTGCAATAGGAGACACATCCCAGCTACAAGCATATGCACACGGAGGTTTCTTTGTCCTTGTGAAAACCCCCAAAATGTACACATTTGTAAGTCAAAAGCCTCCATTCATGAAAAATGGTTATTACTTGAGAACAATCCATTTTGTTTTTGGCTCTGAACATATCCAAAACATTTCAGGAAACACTCGAGAGACAGTTGTGGGATCCTCAGGTCTTGACTCCAGACTTCAGTAAACCAGAGGTGACTTTAACAGCGAGGGTTGGGGTTTTACTGTAGTGTCACAGAGAAGCACCACACCCTTTCTGTTATGCTGCAAAATATCAGTATACAGTATTCCCCCGCGCTTCGCAGGGGATGGGGACCGAGCCCTGCTGCACAGAAATCCACGTGTAATTGAAAAAAGAAAAAAAAAGCTTCATAAATGGCTCGAGTTACCACAGGATGACGACAAAGCATTAGTTTTGTCAACTCATTTCAAGATTGCAACAACATTGCAGGAAAGCACTACTTTTGTCTGATTGCAGCTTGCCAACTCATTTCCGCAAAATTCCTTCGCACCAAGATGAGCACAAAAACAGCGACTAGGAGAATTTTTCAGCGAACGTTCAATTGCGAATATGCGGGGGCCCACTGTAGTTTGAAGTAAAAGTAACCTGAACCATTTACTTCTTGCTGCTGTTGATCCTTTTCTTGATTTTGTCTTTGCAGAAATACTGAGATACTCATAGGACATATATATATATATATATATATATATTTTTTTTTAGTTTTCAGATTTTCATGAGACCAAAATGACCAAACTAGAAAGACCAATGTTGAATTTATTGTGAGACAAAAATAGCAATTGGCTCATCTTAATTTCCCTGCCATCTTTCCAACAGGCACCACTACAGATCCATGCTGCCATGTTTGCTCTGGAATCCTTTCAGGAACAGCACAATAGATTTCCCAACGCTGGGTAATCAAACCTTTTCACTGTCCAATCTACATTTTGAACACATTTTTGTCGAGCTGTGTCACATTCATTTATGAAAGATTTTCCTTTATGCCAGCAGCTGTTTACAGGACGCTGAGACGTTACTGAAGTTAACCGAGGAAGTGAATGCAACACTCAGGAACAAAGTGAGTTCTTTTATCCCAACCTTCTTGCACTCAAAGAAATGCTTAGTGAGTTTCATGTCACTCGTGTGAGAAAAAAAGCTTTTAAAATCTTAGTTAATCTCACATTGGCCGTGTTGCTATTCCCGCCTTTCTACCTTTAGGCTGCTGTGAATGCAGAGTTGGTGCAATGGCTGGCGAGGACGGCGAGGGGGACCCTTCCTCCATTAGCGGCTGCCGTAGGAGGCCTTGCCAGTCAGGAGGTTCTTAAAGCCATCACAGGGAAGTTTGCACCCCTGCAGCAATGGGTAGGTCATACCTCACCGGGGTTTGACACTGTGACATGATGTTTGATATTTTGTTGCCTCTGTATATAGTAAATTTGTTTGTCTGCGGTGTAGTTTTATTTTGATGCCATTGAGCTAGTGAAGCCACTTCAGTCTCTCCCTGCTGATGAGTTTCTTCCTCGGGGAGATCGTTATGATGGACTGCGAGCCTGTATTGGTGAATCGTTGTGTGGGGAGCTGCACAAGCTCAGGGTCTTCATGGTAAGTTTTGTTCAGCTCCTCCATAAAATGTAAGATCATTATTCACTAGTCAGAGTAATTCAAGATATATGCTGTATTTCCTCCCCTGCAGGTGGGCTGCGGTGCCATAGGCTGTGAAATGCTGAAAAACTTTGCCCTGCTTGGAGTGGGATTGGCTCAAACCTCGGGAGAGGTGCACACTTAAGTTTCCCCTGCTCGGTTTTGAACACATCTCTGTCGTGCAATGATTTGTATTTATATCGTAAAACGTATTACGTCACATTTGTCTTCAGGTGTGTATCACAGATCCAGACCTCATCGAAAAGTCCAACCTGAATAGACAGTTTCTTTTCAGACCACAGCATATACAGGTGAGAGGATCATTACGATCGTCATCATTACGTTTGCTTAATTCTTTCAATTTTAAAGTCTTGTTTGAGTTGCATTAATGATTTATTTCAGACTTTTTTGTATTCATAAATATCGACATATTTGTCATTATTTCACATTTTTATTTATATTAGTGCTTTATTTAAGTACAATGAGTAATGAGCATTCGCTTCACTGTATTAAACTAATCGTTTAGTTGGAGCCCTAGTTCACACGCTTTTTCCTCCCACTGTAAGTCAAGGTACCACTGTAATTCAAATATATTCATCTTAAATGTACACACCATATTACAATGGAGATGTTCCACTTACTGTCCTCAAGCTAAATATTGTGGGCCTATCCGTAGTGTTTGTTGTTCCTCTTCGTCTCAGAAACCAAAGAGTACGACAGCGGCAGAAGCCACTCTGCAGATTAACCCAGACCTGCAGCTGGACGCTCACCTCAACAAGGTGTGTCCCGCTACGGAGAGCATCTACAGTGACTCCTTCTACGCACGCCTGAACCTGGTGGTCACCGCACTGGACAATGTCGAGGCCCGCAGATACGTGGACAGGTGGGTCAAAAACAGGCTGGATCCTCAAGCAGAGCGTGAATTGTGCTGTGTAATAAAAACACTCAATCAATACATGTTTGGCTTGTTTTCTCCAGCCGCTGTGTATCCAATCAGAGAGCACTCCTGGACTCTGGGACCATGGGAACTAAAGGACACACCGAAATCATTGTGCCAAATTTGACTGAGTCCTACAATAGCCATGTGAGTATACTTGCAGAAGCACACTTCCTGGTGTTAGCGAATATTTACTCTCCTTGAAGATACAGAATACATCCATTCTTAACTCCCCTAACTTTCTTCAACAGAGGGACCCCCCAGAAGAGGAAATCCCCTTCTGCACCCTCAAGTCTTTTCCTTCTGTCATAGAGCACACCATCCAGTGGGCCAGGGACAAGGTGGACCCCGCAAAGCCCCCTTATACCAAAAATGGTGATTGTTAATGCTATTTTCCTAATTTTTTTCTTTCCCACCTAGTTTGAGAATGCATTTGCCCAGAAGCCCTCCATGTACAACTCTTTCTGGCAGACCCACACATCGGCTGAATGCGTGCTACAGGTGCAAAAACAATGCAACGCAATGAAGTGCTTGCTTTTCATAATGATTCCTTTACATTTGTGTACAGAGGATGCAGGCGGGTGAAAGTTTGGAGGGCTCATTTGAAGTCATTAAACTGCTTAACAGGCGGCCGCATTGTTGGGAACAGTGCATAACCTTGGCTCGGCTTAAATTTGAAAAGTATTTCAAGAGAAAGGTAAGGACTCCTCTGCGGTCCTTCAAAATGTTTGTGCAAATCATTAGGTACACCTGCTTCACTTACACTGAAATCCTATATTGAAAATGTTGACTTCACAAGGAGTAACATTTTACCATATGCTTTTTATTATGGTGGTTATATTTTGCAGTGCTGTAGAAATATACTCTACAATGTGCCTATGAGTATTACAAACACCTCTCAATAATGTAACATTCAGAAAGGTGTTTCAAATACTCGCCCCCCATTTGTGTGCAGTAGCTAAAGTACACTATTAGGACAGAAGTATTCGGAGATAGCTCTTACAATACCTGGAAGAAAAAAAAAACAAGCCATCTCTGACACGTTAAATTCCTACCTACGGCTATGGTGTCCCTGAGAAAAAGACCCTGTACCGCTCCCTGGGCGCTAAGTGGATCCCTGCTCCTGTTTTTGCCACCAACTGCCGTGTTCGCTACTGTGGGGGGTTACATGCAGAGGACACATTTTGTGATTCGACAAGTATTCATGACCATAAAGGTGGGGGGGAAAAAACGATTACCCGGGAGATGGAATCTATTTAACTGCAAATCACTTCCTAATACTTTAGTCCACATTGTGCAGTAGGAACACCTCATCAATCAAAATGAGCATTATCTTTGCAAAGGTGGATTGGATTTTCCGGCACTGCTCTTGTATTTGATCTCGTTAGGGATCGTGCAGGTGTACCTTACCTCCTTAAGATTTTGAATGAAATGATCTCTTCATGTAGGCCTTGCAACTTCTGCATGCTTTCCCACTGGACACGAGGTTAAAAGATGGAAGTAAGTTTTCAACAAATTCCCTTAGGAGCATATTACGGACTGCAGCAAAACACATTTCTATCTCCGTTTATCAGGTTTATTTTGGCAGTCCCCCAAAAGACCACCAGCTCCCATCGATTTTGACTTAAAAGACCCCCTGTGAGTGAACTGCTTCCACATCACGGCTCTTGTGTACTGCGCAACTCATCTTACCTCACCGTTGCCCTCTTTCCCGTCAGGCACTTCACCTTTATTGTCAGCACGGCCCGGCTCTTTGCTGGCATTTACAACATTCCTTACTCAGAGAAGGTCGGTCGCCAACGTGTACACGTTCAGAGCATATTTAGCACGATGTCCGCAGACTGCGTCATGGTTGTGTTTTCACTCCCCTTCAGGATCTTTGTGAACAGGCGGTGGCTGAAATTCTCTCCCATCTGAAGATCCCCGAATATCAACCCTCGGTCAAAGTACGCTTCAATGTCACTGATACGGATGTTACTAGAACGCTTAATGACCCCAATTAATCTTTGTTCATCACCGCCTTCACAGAGTATTGAGACAGATGAGGCGGCAAAGAAACCTGATCAGTTGAAGATGCCTCTTAGCAGCGAAGAGGAGAGAGTGGCCATTAGGCAACTGCAGCACGCCATTGCTGGCGACGTCAAAGCAGGTAAACTGAGGAAAACAGCTCATTTCCTTTGTCTTCAGATATTTATAATGTCTAATTGATTTTATCGATCAGTGATAAATAGATCATTTTTTTGTTGAGTGGGTTTCATATTTCAAACCCTAACCCCACGGACGTGTACTGCTGACACAAAGAACAGACAGGAGATAGTTTACAAAAGTAAATTGGCAGTTTTGCCAATATAGAGATTTGGTCGCTGTATTTCGTGACTTTTCTGACCTCTCAAGTGACTATTTTTCAAAAGAGCGCCTAGCTAGTTGCAATCCCGCTAAGAAAGCGACAACATGGGTGGAACGATCTTCACGTATTTTTCTGTTTGACCTGAAAGGAGCCTGACGCAAGGCAAATCAGTTTCAATAGTGCCGATTTGCCAAAGACATCCCACCCATTTACGTGTTGCAAAATAAGTGATTTAGCCACAACCTTTGACCTGGGGTATGTGCTTTCAAGTAGCAAATATTTTGTCAAGGTCTCACCTGTACAACTCTGCATGAGAACATACTTTGAGAGCTAGCGACAGATATATGCACCAGCCAAGCGGTGCAATTTGTTGGCTCGTGTTATAATGTTAAATTATTAAACAAAAAAATCTGTTACTTCTGTGGAGGTTGATGCAAGTTAATGCAAAACTTACTGTCATACAATATTTAATTACAGCATCCCCTGTGATTTTCTAAGAGCTGTTTCAATTATTATCTTTAGGTATCTATCCTCCATTATTTGCTGAAAAGCTCTATTTGCTGTTTTTGTGCTCAGCCCAAAGCACTGTATAATGTAAAAGTATTGCTTTGGTGCCATTATTACCAAAAATTTGGAGCCAAGGAACTATGTTAAAGTGAGTTGAGTAACTTCTTGCAGTGCTTTGCCACCATCTTCAAAACTTGTTTTTGAATATTGTCATGTGCCTTTTCTATCAGCAAAGTGGAAAAATTTGAATGAAATATTCAGGCAAGCTAACGAATAATGTGTGACTGCGTTCTCACGCGACGTGTAGCCAGGTTGCGGATGTCGCCGCTGGAGTTCGAGAAGGACGACGACCGCAACGGCCACGTGGATTTCGTCACGTCCGCGTCCGCCCTCAGAGCCAAGATGTACTCCATCGAGCCCGCCGACAGGTTGAAGACCAAACGCATCGCCGGCAAGATCATCCCCGCCATCGCCACGGCGACGGCCGCTGTGGCCGGACTGGTGAGAAGGACCGCTTGACACAGCGCATCTGATTTTTTGAAGTTGTGTTTAGGATGCTCATGCCTTGGTAGCAATCGTGCAACAATCATTACAGTGGACCGCAGTTTGATTTGCTTGATTGTGATTTATTGGAGCACTTGTCACGCCTTAGGTGGCCCTGGAGCTGATCAAGATAGTTGGGGGCTTCGGCTTTGAATCTTTGAAAAACTGCTTTTTCAACTTGGCCCTCCCGGTAGTGGTCTTCACTGAGCCGGCGGCTGTCAAACAGGCTCTCATCAGGTACCGCCGTGTTTGGTTTTTTTCACATGCATGTTCATTTTTTTGTATATTATTACTGCTCTCTGAAAACCATGCAACTCTAAATTTTGAGATTATTTGTTCATTTTTCATATAATAAACCAAAACTCACAATTGAGAGGTAAATGATTTCCATTGGACAGCAACGTTGCATGCCACTTGATTAGGATTCGGTAAACCTGAACAGTCTAATGAGAGCAAATATAAGAGCTGAATCAAAAGTTTGCCTTTAAAAGATCATTTTAAATGCACAGTTGGTCGTAGATGACCACAATGCATCCCACCGGCCAACATTTCCTCACGAAAACAGTTGAAAGTGCAGTTGTGGTATACAGCTCTTCTACGTTATGGTCAAGAAGGTAATGTTTCATTCCCCTTTTGACAAATTTAAAAACAAAGATAGAAATAGATTTTGTGATCCTAAGTAGTGTTCTTAACACAATTCCAAGTAATACTGTGACTTGCATGGATGGCCAAAACTCGGAACTCTTTTGTACAGTATACCAGCTGGCTCCAATAATGCTCAGTTTGGATCGACATTGTCAGAAAGCTATTCGCTAGGTTCATTAAAGACTAAATTGTGTGAGTGTCAAGGGTGTACCCCGCCTCTGGCCTCCAAAGTCAGCTGGGAGAGGCTCCAGCTGACCCGTGGTGACCCTAATGAGGACAAGCGCTGCAGAAAAGTGAGTTGTAATGTTGTGACATCCTCAGGGAGAACATCTACTTTTCCATCTGGGACTGCTGGACTATCAGCGGCCACGAGGACTTCACCTTGTCCGACTTCATGAATGCAGTCAGGGTGAGACGCTCGGACTGGCAATGTGCTGTGTCACTCCCTTTTCTTTGGCACTTTGTGCAATGTGCTTCTTTTATTGTTCCCGTTTCAGGAGAAGTACGGAATTGAACCCACGATGGTTGTCCACGGTGTGAAGATGCTCTATGTGCCTGTGATACCAGGACACACAAAGAGACTTAAACTGACGTGAGTGCTTCGCTGGGAACATTTCATTTCTTTGTCCTTAGCACTTTGGGTTCACTGATCGCTAATCAAGGGTTAGACTTATTTTTGTAGAGAGGAATTTTTAAATCATGTAATTAGGGCAGCAACTAACGGTTATTTTAATCGTCGCTTAATCTGTCGATTATGTTTTAGATTAATCAGATTTAAAAAAAACATTTTTGTAATTTTCATCCCTTTACTCAAAAACAAGACATTTCAAATTGACAGTGCAGAAAAAATATGAATTGATTATGATTCAGCTACTGGTTTGGTCCGTGACACGACAGAAAATTGGCAAAAATGTTGATCATCATTGTTTTCCAAAGTAAAAAGATTTTCTCTTATTTTGGTTCAAAATAAAGATCATCAGTCTGCTTTCATGCAGGATTACAGAAATATGAAAATATTCACCAATTGAAATTCTGAGGAGCTGGACAATTTTTAAATTTAACAACGTCTCTGAACGATTAATTGATTATCAAAATAGCTGTAAATTAATTTGATAATCGATTCGTAGTCGATTAATTATTTCATTGTTGCACCTCTGAATGTAATATTCTCCACAATTGTCTTAACACTCAAACATAAATTGCTTCATGTTAACAAAATAAATACATGGAGGTAGTCAACTCTGATGACGGGACTTGACCTTCTCACAAACGGTCGAGTTAATAAATATGATTATGAGTCAGGAAGTCAGGCCACTGATGCAAACATTTGAGTGTTCCAAATGGTTGGAACTGCCCAAATCCACAACAATCCAAAACGTCTGCGCAGGATGCAGAAGCTGATCAAGCCGTCGGCGGGCCGCCAATACGTGGACCTCACGGTTTCGTTTGCTGCGGAGAGAGCCGAAGAGGAAGACCTGGCCGGTCCTCCCGTCAGGTATTTCTTCAGCCGCGACGAACACGCGCCCTGACGTGGTACCGCGTCCTGTCTCCTTCATGTACGCCGTCGGAATGACCAGGAAGCCGTGCCGGGCGGCACACGCCGCCTCTTCGGCCTTGGTTCCTGGTTTTTTTTTTTTTTTCCCTCTGATCCAAGCAGACGAACATGAAGGTTCCCGGGTAGCACTTAACTGTACATACAGTGTGTTCTCTCCTGTTTTTTTTTTTTTACTCTGATGATGAAGTGGACAGCGCCCCCTGTGCTGATGCCTTAATCAAGACCCCTTTTTGTTTGTGGTACTAAAGCCTGTTTAAAAAAACAAAGTGTTTACAGAATCATGTGCACTCCATACACAGCCCCAGTTTTCTCATTCGTGACCAGTCGTTGACGATTGCCCCATTTAAGGACTGTCAAGTTTGGTTTCGAGGTGGAGATGCCGCCGAAGATGCCCGTTATTTCCCCCGTTCAACAAAAAGCCTTTACCCACACTTGCAAATGAAGTCATTGGGTGTTACTGATGTTTCCCAAGCATTGTTTCATCCTCCTCTCATCTATGCATACTTCGTAGTTGTAGTTGGACTTCAACGAACAGCAACATTTTCTAGATTTTTTATTTTTTTTCCCCCTCCTCCCCCCAGGGTTTCTGTTTTTCTGGGTGTGCCAATGTTGCGTTCCTGACTTGGTGTCTGTTTTTGTCGTGAGGACGGACTATCATGTTAAAGACGTTCGTAGTGTTGCACCGCCGTTGGAAGATTTCCGAGAAATATTTTGTAGAGGAATTGTTGAAGAAAAATAACCTGGTGCTGAGTTCCACCTCCACACACCAACATGCGTTTCCTTACACGTTTTATTGAAAAATGTCTGTTCCACATGATGATTTGCAGTCAATGTCCACAATCTCAAAACAAAACACAATGAGTAATGTTGATACTATTATCAGTAGTTCAATAAAAATGTGAGTTTTCAGGCTGTTAAACCTGCTATTCTGTTTTGTCTGAAAGCACATACACCTAATGTCAAAATTAGTTAATTACAATGCTCAGTGTCATTAATACAGGTGTGAAGACGCTATTCAATAGTTTAAAACAATTTTAAGTAGCCAGTGTACACATAAATATGTTCATGCAGTTCATTTACCTTTAAAAATGCTATTTCATTCTTTATGCTGCAATTCAAAATATTGTAGTTAAATATGGCAATCTACACATAACAGTCCATTAAATATCCAAGTCCTGCAAATTCCCCCAGCTGGGTCCCGCTTTTACTTTGGCTTTTAGCTTCACATAAAGTTTTACTGCTGACTCCATCTCCCTCTTCACTATCTGAGCCACCTGGCAGGAAACACAAACAGGACATGGTTTTGGCAAAACACAATCGTTCCCTTGCCAGCCACATCATCTGGGTGCTACATAGCTCTTGTGCATGATACTATTAATGCAAATGTATCAATACCACTCTAACTGAGCATATCTTTGTGAAGGCAGAATGTTTGATACCCGCTCTTGTACTATGAGGGGCAGTCAAAAAGTAAGGAGCCCAATTTAACCTACTACTAATAGATTGTTTTTTTTTCAGAAATATGCACAGTTAGTAGTAAAAAAAAAAAAAAAAAAAAATTCTTTAAATGTTTGTTTTCAAAAAGCCTATCCTCTTCCTGTCTTGAAACAAGTATTCAAACTATAAACCGTGAACATTTCAGATTTTCTTTTCTCCAATTATTAGTAGCAGTGTGACTTTTTAACCGTCCCTCGCAGATCTCGTTCGATCGCGCAGCTGTACCTAACGTTGTGGCCAGTGAGTGTACATGATGCTGTCGACGCCATCCCTGTCCCACCTGTATGAGGTTCTCCTCAGCAGTTTCGTAGAAGAGTTCATCGTGGAGCTGCAGGACAAAGTAGGCTCCTCTCAAGTGTGCGCCTCTCCGAGGGTGCCCGTCTGTACGGCGGACAGTTGGACGTCACACAGCCGTGACGTGCGGCCCTGAGCGCGTGTGCGTGTGCATTACCTGCGTGTGTGTGCTGGTGAGAGAGCGGCGCTTTCGGGTACGCTTTTCTCAGTCGCCTGTGGATGTTGACGGTGGCGCGTTTGACGATGTCTGCCGCAGAGCCCTGGACGGTTGTGTTGACCGCCTGACGCTCCGCCTGGACAAGACAAATTATTGGGCTGTAAATTCATCATCATATCTTTCTACATTACTGTCAATCGTATCTACCAATAGATACATCTCAATAAATTAGACAATGTTAAGTCCATATATTTCAATACGCATACATTATATAGATGCAACTTTAGGTTAAAACATTTAAAATCATTTTCATTCTTTCCTGATTGTTTTTGATGTAATAGTCTAGTTTCTAGAGATGGTGAATTTTGAGTTTTTGTTTGCTGTAAGCTATAATCATCAAAATGATACATATTTAAAAGAATCGTGAAATATTTCAGAGTGTGTGTGTGTAGTGCATCTCTGTAAATACGAGTTTCCTTTTTGAAGTGAACTACCAGTGCCTAACTAAATTAACCTTTTGACATTCTAATTTATTGAGATGTACCTGTAGCTAGCTAACTCGCAAGACGGTTAGAAGTGTTTCATCACATGAGTGAGGATTTTCACACCCATTTTTTTCAACGTGACTCGAATGCATACGTGTGCTTTGACGTGCGGCTTTGTGTCGGTGATGCCACGAAGGTATCTGCGACGCCCCATCAGCGTCTGAACGTAACCGTCCTTGATGCACTTCTTCACCGTTTCTCGGAGGAAACGGTTGATCCCTACAAACACACGCGACAGTCTCATGAGATCCAATACGAGATCGAAAAAATTCTGCCTGTACAAAGACAACACTGCTCATTTTTGATTGACAATGCCGAGCGGTGCTCATTTTGCAATATGTTTCATAGTGTGGTTGCATCATACTGAGAACTTTCTGTTTTTCTAGGTTACCCCATTCAGCTACATGAAGACAAAATATTAGAAACACGACACAATATACCCGTGCAATACAAACCACAATACATGTTCAACTGGATGATTAACTTGGTAAATAGATATCAGCGCTTATCTTGAATTTTTGGAAGAAAAAAAACCTAATCTCAAAAAACTCATGTCAGGTTATTTGGATCTCAAGTCAGCAGAGTACATTGTTTGTAGAAAAGGCAAAA
This sequence comes from Phyllopteryx taeniolatus, assembly GCF_024500385.1. Lineage (NCBI taxonomy): Eukaryota > Metazoa > Chordata > Actinopteri > Syngnathiformes > Syngnathidae > Phyllopteryx > Phyllopteryx taeniolatus. Next base: position 28,189,685 of record NC_084505.1, on the reverse strand, counting down.
AATCACCAGACCAATGTAGTGAAATTGTGTAATTTCCCGCAGCACACCTGATGATCTCTCATGTCGTGTAAGGAGACCAAGTGGTTCCTACCTTTGTATCTGGCCTTGAAAGTCTGAATATAGCAGGCCGCGTCGTTCTCCTCCACGCCCATCTGCTTCCCTAAAGACTTGGCTCCCATCCCGTAAATGATGCCGTAGCAAATCTGGAAAAGCAGATCAAACAGACTTGACGGCTAAGTGACTTTGAGCGTCCACGTTGTCACACGTGAGCCTCGGCGGACCTGTTTGGCCTGCTGTCGGAGGTCGTCGTCGACCGCGTCCGGGTCGACGCTTTTCCATTCGGCGGCGATGGAGCGAAACACGTCGGCGCCCCCGTTCAGCACCTGGCACGCACATTCATTTATAGACTGATATTTCTCTCACATTGACACTATGCGTCGGTCGGGACCTTCAGCAAACGTTGATCTTTGGACAGGTGAGCCAGCACCCTCAACTCCAGCTGGGAGTAATCGACCGCCAATATCATCCCGCCTGCAGCAAGACGAGGGAACAAATGTGAGGGATGGGAAAATCGCAGGTGGGGACACCGAAACGCATCCAGCACCTGAGAAGGGTACGAAGGCGTGTCTCATGCTGACGCAGAAAGACGGCCCCGGATTGGCAGCCTTGCTCACGGGAACCGACGGGGCCAAAGAGCGCCTCTTCTTTCTGCAACATCAAAACGCTAAATGTACTCACAAAGCACGTACCACGGTATAATACAAGCATCGTTGTTTTGCGTCTGTGCTGGTAAAGTGACTGACGACTGCAAATAAGTATTTTTTTAATCTTGTTTTATGGTATTTTATCATTCAATTTATATTTCGCAGTCTTGAGACTCACTGGACTAATCTGGGACCTTGGGTATCAAATTTGGTGCCAAATCAGGTGTTAACGATTGACAATCCAATTCCTCGACTCCTTGAATGAGCGCAACGTTGACATACCCGTGTTTGCTCTCGTAGTGGCCGTCTTGTGAAGGCGGGCTCTCTCCCGCCGCCGCGGGCATGTAAATGTCAAAGTCTTTGGGCACATTCTGAATGTTGGGCTCGGTGAAGCTCACTCGGCCTGAATCCAAAAACAAACGAAGTCCATGAGCGTCTCAATGCAGTGGCGTAAATGCGATGCGTGTACCTGTAGCTGTGTGCGTCTGAGCTATAGGATAGATTCTATGCATGGCCAATGTGGCGTGGTACTTCTTTTCCGTCTGCAGCGGGAACACCACTTTAGTCAAAGCGTTGGTGACCTTCCTCCACTCCAGTATCACAGCCGGGAGCGGATGCAGAGGTCGGAGCTTCTCCAGAACGTCCTGACGACAGCATTTTAGTGTAAAGGGCCTATTTTACACCTTTTTTTTTGTGCGTAGAAATAAGCGGCTCACCTTAGTTGTGCTGAACTGCTTCCCGAGCCGAACTCTGCCTCCGCCTCTGCGGGTGTACCCGAGGGTCTTCTTGCTTTTTGATGCTCCCACGTCACCGTTTGGAGGCAGATGGAGCTCGAAGAACAAAACCTGCAAAAGGGTTTTGCGCACCGCTGACACAAACGTTTGTCGTTCACATGATGTACTCCCTCGTGTCTCCTCTACACAAACCGATGACAACCTTGAACGCCAGCAGTAGAGCGCCGACGTAGAAGACCCATCCCATTTTTGTGAGGTGAAACGCGAGTATGCGGGGGGTCAATAACTTCCTTGGCAGGGGTGAAAAAATATCTGACCTGCGCTACGTCGTCGATGCAGGTGAGTGAGAAGCTGTGCCCCGCCAGCTCGTACGCTTGAGATTCCAGCGCCGCCAGTTTGGCTCGCATCACATGCTTCTGTCTCTCACACTCGTCTAGACTGAAGCCCACGCCGTTGAGTTCCAGCAGCGCCAGACACACCTGCGAGGGCATCTCCACGCTCCTGAAGGAATCTGCGCAGGCCGCGACAAGACACCAAATGTCACAGTCGCTCATCGTCACGCTTCGTACGTCTTTCGAATCCTACCGAGCATGCCGTCTTCGTCTAGTCGAGTTGTGAGATGGTTCATGACGGCGCGTACGAGCACGCTCGTGGTCGCCGCCCTCACGCGAGGACAGTGGGCGTGTGCGTTCCCGAGGCCGTCCAACAGAGGGTGATCTTCCGGACAGTAGGCGGTGATCATGTTGGCCAGAGTCCTCTCCTCGGCGCCGGGGTCCATCAGCCAGCACGCCACCTCGGGGACATTAAGGAAGACGGCAAATAGTTTGCGAGAGATTCCGATGACGGACAACATCTGGTAACGTACGGAGAATTGAAATCGATGCCAAATGCCTCACAGGCACGTCATTTCTCACAGCCAATCAGCCAAGGAAGTTCGTGATCATCAGGAAAATGATAATAACGATACAGCGGGGGAGGGAGAAACAATGCTGAAGCTATCTGAGCCAGCTGCGGCTTTGTGCGAATGACGCCGTCATCTAGCACCGTGTTGGAGTCCACTTACCTTGGGGTCTTCGCAGTTTCCCTCCAAGCTGATGCCGCAGCTTAATAGCAGCTTCTTGTACACCCGGATGATGTCATACGCGACGACCGTGCCAGCTGACGGCCCGCTGAGACAGGCCTTCACGTGCTCCAGCCTCTCGCCCACCGGCAAACCCTCGTCCAGGTCCGGTGGGGCGAGACTTAAACTCAAACCTGAGAAGCAAGCAAAACTGGATGAACTCATTCCTGTATAAATAAATGGACATTGTTTTTCCATTTTGGGGAACATTTCCTAGTTTTTTTTCAACCTCTACAAGTTCACTACCATTTCAAGCTATTCATTGGACTTGAAGTACTTGACTTTGAATTAATTGGCGTGTTCTAAAGGTTTTTGACTGGTCAAAAGGCAAAGTTTGCAAACGAGTGAAAGCAACACAACCTGCAAGTGCCACACAGTTATGGGAACTTCCACAACAGAGTTTTCTGAAAAATATTTGATTTCCATTTTGGAGATAATGCCACAAGTGTGTTCAGCCGTTCTGTCTGCCCAAGGTGGCGGCTTGAATGAGTCAAATGTTTTCTTTGTGAATTGATTCCATGACTCCTTTTGGAATTTGAATAGTTTATTTGTTCAGTGCTTTCATTCCAGAGTAAAATGAGAAACTGAACTGCATAGGTTTCATTCAAAAATGGACATTTTGACATTTAGCGTAGATACAGTACATACGCGTGTGTGCGCGCGCGCGAGTACCTTTGTTCTGCTTTTGCTGAAAGGAAATGTAGAAAGCATCTCTCGCTCCCCAGCAGACAGCCAGCCCGATCAGCAGCAGTCCGTCGCCGCCTCTTACGGGAAAACCATCGGCCCGGCGGAGCTTCTGGTGTGCTGCTCACACAAATGGCATCCGCACTGTAGCCTGACGGAACACACACTCATCACATTCTCACACAACTGCATGGATTACCCGGCTTCTGTTCCCCTCCTAGTTGCCCTCCTGGCTCGTGCTGGTGTTCGAGCGTTTCACAGGCCAAAGCCAGAGAGTAGCGCTCTCTCGTTTTCCACTCCTTGACGAACGTCCGGAAGAGGCGCTTGTCGCTCGAAACGTCGATGATGGAGAACGCGCTCGAGTTGCTGGAGGAGAGCGATGCATCCTGGGAGAGCTGAAGAGAGAAGCCCTCGTACGAGTCCGGCGACACGCTGCGGTGGGGAGCGGAGTGCAGCGGGGTGCGGTCGGGAGAAACGCTTCGCTTCTGGTCTCCGTGAGGCTGGCGTGGGCAAGCGGACGTTACATCGGCGTGCTGCTTTGATTCGTGCGTCACCTTTTTAGAGTTACAAAAAGCGCCTGGCAGCTTAGTCGTGGGGCATTTTGCAGGTTTCCCGGGCAGGACGCCCGAGGGCGTGGACTGACTGAGCGGCGAGCGGACGGACGTAGTGGTAAGTTTGTTTCTGTGCGTTACAGGTGCGGCCTCCTGAGTGGGGGGTACCGAGTCTGCGGCAGAGCCCGGCCTCTGTGTTCCGCGCTCGCTTGCCTCTCTCGGTGGTTGTGGCTGAACAGAATCTGACTCGGAGTCAGTATTGACAGGCTTTCTCCTCCCCTGCATGGATGGAGGAGACTTTTTTGGAGCCTGTCGATGGTTTGAAGGCGGAATTTGCTCATTATTGTCCACGTGGCCCAATGTACCGTTTTGCACAGGCTGATCAGACATGCTAGGCCAGCAATCGAAGATTTCCTGCAGACCAGGGCTGCAATAAAAGCCGCTCTGAGGCGCAGCATCGGCGTGCCGTTGTTTTGCAATGACGTCGTGTGATGGTACGTAGAGGAGTTCACCTTCCCGTTCCTTCTCGTTCCGTCCCTCACTCAGCCTTCGTGGGCTCTCTCCGGGAAGCGGAGATCGTGGCGAGGTTAGCGGCTCCTCGGGAAGAACGAGGCCTCGCAGGTGACCGGCCTCCCGCCTCTCCAGAAAATGCTCGCCCACCAGCAAAGAGTCGCCCCACTCTGACAGGTTGAACGAAGACTCGCCCCACTCGACGGCTTCGTGCTTCTCCGCCTCCTGGTTGACGAGGAGCTCGCTGCGCCGTTTCTCCCGGGGCGACGGGAGGGGGCGGCCGCCTCTTGCCTCTCGCTCCTCGTAGGCCGACCCGTCCGAGTCCGTTCCGTGCGGGCTCACTGAGTTCTCGTACAGGCTGTCGAACAAGAAGCTGCCGCTTCCGTTCGGATCGTCCGCAACAGCAGCAGCGGCGGCCGCTTTACGGTCGCCGTCATCCACGTGACGGTCGGCATCGACCGCGGAATTCTGCGGAAACATCAGACCACCCCAAATCTATCATTAATAACCATTTATTTCTCCTGAGAGCATACAAGCGTTACGCTTCTACGATGTCACCCGAGCTAACGAGATCAGGATTTCCTGTTCGAAAGCATATTAGCGAAGTGAACCCAAGGAGCAATGTTGTGCTGATCATCACTCACCTGATGACTGCTGTCAAAGATGAGCTCCATCTGGCTGTCTGTCAGAGAAATATTGAACACGGGGCATTTGTTGTTCGGAACGTCATGTCCGCCACGTCGTCCGTCTTGGTCACCCTGCCCCGCAGTAGCTTCTACGATTGCTTCATCTTGTATACATCCTCCATCATTGAAATCTCGCTGACGTCTATCAAGTCCGTCGCTGGGGTCGAATCCTGGCTGGACAATTATCCGTTCGGTCTGCGTGTCCAATTCAAAACTGTCACCAAACGTCTCCTCTCCGCGTTTGGCCTCCGGCTGCGCTTCTTCCTTTCGATCCTCTCCCGTGTAGAGCTCTGGAGATGAAAACCCGTCCACCTCTGGAGCCTCCACCCTTCTTCGCTCGGTCTCAGGCGAGAATAGCGCGCAGTCGCACGTGTCGACTTGTTTATGCGGTGTAGGCGCGGTTAGAGTTTCTCGAGCAAGGCCGGGAGCGACCTCGGCGCCGTGTGAAGTCAGCCCGGTCGAGTCTTGTGGCCGTTTGTCACTTTGTATGGACTGAAGGACTTTGTTTAGGATCCTCGAATGCTTGAGTTTCCCTGGCTGTCCGGGCGATACGCCAAGCCTTGAAGCATCATCGATGTCTGATGTCTCGGCGCAAACACTCGGGAGTTCTTCTAACCTGGAACTTGGCGGTCTCAACCGAGGAAGAGACATTAAGGGGAGATCTGGTTCCGGAGGTTGTTGGACTTGAAGCATCGGGCTGGTCACAATCTCAGCCAATTCTTGTGTCACACTTCTTAGGGGACCATTAGGCTGTCTGCCTGAAACCTGACTTGTGACTCCTTCCTGCACTAAAATGTTCACCTCCTGGCTTCTGGGCTCTCTCTTTACCAGCTTATCTTCACTTTGTCTTTCACCAGCTTTGGACTCCTTTCTCTGTTTATTCTTCCCTTCTTTCAGGCCGTGGCGAGTAACTTCACGGCCTGCCTTTTCACTTGTACTCAAGTCTTTCTTGCTCAACTCCTTCAATTTTGTCTCGCTATCGATCATCTTGGGTTTGCATTTCCCATTATCTCCTCCAGGTTCTCCTTTGTCCTTCTGTGAAATTGTGTCATCATCCGCCTTGTTTTTCTGAACGGTATTTCCCTCTCGCTGGCCTTTATCGCCACCGTTCATACGGACAGCGCGAGCACCAGAGGGAAGCGCCGCCGGGTCCCACCGAATGCCCAGCCGTGCCAAATCTCCCCGAAGAAGGAGCTTGGCCTCCGTTACGACGGCAACGGCGGCTTCCTGCTCGGTCAGCGCCCGCCCGCCGCTCACCCACACGCAGCGGAGCTTCCGTCGCTCCGCAGCTTCCCCTTCGCTCTCATCCACCGCACGCTTACAGCTGAGGAAGAACACAAGACTTACAGCTGTGGAATCCGCAAACTTTTCTTTGTATAACCTCACCAAAGTTGCAACTTTTGGGAGCATTTTTAATGCAATTTTATTGAAGTTCAAGCTCATCAGCTCAATTTGTAATTTGTTGGCAGTACAGCGACGCCCTCTTCATCACAGGATTGACGACCCGAACCTCCCACCATTGGTGAAAGGCTGCAAGGTTTTTTTGTTCTTATTTTGAGCCTTAAAATGCACCTCCCACACGCGTTACATACATTTAACCTTAAGACACTTTTAAACACATTTGAAACATGCATAATAATGGGATAAAAAGACAGAAAAAGTCAAATATCGCTACCATATGTTAAAAATGTATTGAAACTCACTTTGTAGACTCATTGTAAACACGCATTTTTGAAAAATGTTTCACAGAAAAATTCACAATCTAGCGGCAATGCGCTCGGCGAACGGCGATGTTGCGCGGGAGTTACGCAGATTGTGTCGTTATGTCGACTTTCAATAACTCCGAGCAAAAACTGTCTAATAAAAGTTAGTCAAGCGTGTTGCAGAGGAACCTTGTGACGATTGGAAGTGGACTCGAAGCCTCGCACCTCTTAAATGGGACGGCGTTCCTCAGAGCTTTCTCCACATCGGCCACTGTAGCCCTGGCCAGTTCAGCGACAGTGCGCAGGCCTTGCGCATAGAGAGCCCGGGCCCTCGTCGCAGTCAGAATGGAAACCCTGACCAGGTCCACGAGCTCACGTTGGACGCCGAAGCTCAGCCGGGTCTGGTACTGCGACAGCAGCAGCTCCATGTTGCCCCAGCCCAGACGCCCGCAGAACACCGTCACCATGCCTGCGGGATGAATGAAGCCATCGTTCCATCATAACGTCGGGCCTTTCGGTGTACTTAAAAGAACGTCCACACTGACCGACAGGAAACAACGTCGCATACACCCGCACTGTCGAATGAGATCCAGTACAATAAGACGCAGCAAAATGTCATTCACTCGTCCACCTTTTTTCTACACTACTTGTCCTTGTTATGGTCACTGCTGACGTGGAACCTATCCCAGCTGACTTTTGGGCATTTGACATTCAAACTCCGCCTCGTCAGAAAATAATAATGACGAGCTTTCATCGACATTATCACATTTTGCGATGGCTTCCCATGAGTACCTGCGTACGTGGCCGCGGACTGCTGGAGAGACTGCAACTGCCCCCGGTTGCATTTGTATTTGGACGCCACTGCCCCCAAGGGAACCTCTTTCACCAGATCCTGCAGTACGAGAGTGGCGAAGAACCTGTGAAGGCGTACCAAAAGATGGACGCGTTTTTTATTTAGAGAAGCATTTCGAATGGAAATTGGGAGTTTGACCATCAAGTAAAAAAAATAAATAAATAATCATCCACAATTCCAGGAATACCTCAAATGTGTAATCGAATATAAAACTTGCATTAGCATTAAGTTAACTCTCTTGACTTCTGCATTCAGTCATGAAGTGCATACAAATCCATACTGTAATTATCGCTTGCGTCTTTACATCAATGCGTGCATGACCTTTTATGAATTGCCATTTGTCTGCGCTGCTTCTCCGTCTTGGCGACAAGTTTCCCCCCGACCGAGCGAGCCAGGAAACCCTCCTGGACGCCCACCAACTCAGCCACTCTCTTCATGGATGACGACAGCTGCTCCCACAGGCAGAAGAACCGATACCAGTCGATTGTAGTCCACTCTGCATACAATGGCGTGATCTGGCAGGGAAAGTTTTCAATAACATTTACGCACTTGTATTACCCTGCTCGAAAAGGTGTTTAGGGATCCTCGATGCGCATTTATTGCTGCAAATGAAAATGGTAGGTGATGGTAGAACTTCTATTCGAAACAATACCAGATAGAGAAGGTGCAGGTCGTTTTCCAGCACAAAGGCCTTCATAGCCCGCTGCAGATCTGCAAATATTCCCAGTGCCTCGGGAGGAGAGAGGGAGGACGACAGAGTGGCGGCACCGAGTTGGGTGGGACAGTATTGCTCCTCTGAAAATCCAAACGCATCACAGACAGTGGACAAGGAGGATTTATTAGAATGGAAACAAAGTGGATGGCAGCTTGAACTCCCCCCAAGAGTTCAATTCATACATGAATAGCAATCATGAGATTGATTGACTGGGGAGGACGATGAAAAATTCTTTTTCCAGGCGAAAATCTCGACTTAGTTGTCGTCTGGCTTGTGTTAACCTGGGAAATGATTTTTTTTGGGGGGGGGCGCTTTCAGAGCGGCTGCTGCGTCTGTTTCAGCATCTCTGCCGACCGACTATGATGCCTTTTATTTCAAGTTTTATGTTTGTGTCATCTTATTAGATACATATTGATGTGAACTGTGGTGTTGGATCGGCTCAGTGATGGCCCAGGTCTGAAACTCACCGCCCGTGACTGAGAAAAGGTCAATAAAAGAATAAAGCCAGCGATGGCCTTTGCGCACTACTTACCTTGTCCGTCTTTTTGGACACTGATAAATTCGTTGTCCATCAGCCATTCAACGCAGGCCTCGATTGCCCCCTCGTTGCGCTCTTCCGTAGACTCGTCTTTGCTGTCCCATTTGGTGCCGGCAGCCAAAAGCGAACACGAGGCGTACAAGCGCACATCCTGCGGCGTGCTGGCTACTCCTCCCGCAATGATCTGCAGGTAGGGGCGACGTAAAGTGCGACTCCGAGTGACACAAACGTAGCAAACGTGGTCAGCGGGTGACAATCGGACCTCCAGAATGGCTCGCAGCATGCTGGCGGTGACGCCTTCGCCTTCCCGTCTCACCAAGCAGCTGCCGATTGGCCGAAGCTCGCCCGTGAGGAGGCTAATACCTTTTTGCCGCTCCGCCTCCTTGCACACCAGCACGCTCTCACCTGCAATGATGAAAAACTCATCATCGTTCAACAATCACCGCTTTCTGCCCGTTGCTTGTTGTTGTCTCCTTCAACTTCTTCGGTACCTGCGGTGTCCACTCCTTTCCTTCCCGCTCGTCCAGCCATCTGTTTGTACGTGAGCGGGTCCAGCAGGTGACCGTTGAAGGTCGGGGTTCGAATGATGACCCTGCGGGCAGGGAGATTGACCCCCGACGAGAGGGTGGAGGTGGCGCACAAGACCCTGACCGTGCCCTGACGGAAGGCTCCCTCCAACACGTCACGTTCGTCAAACGTCAGACCTGCGGAGACTCTTTTGATGCTTACGCCACTCAGCAGAGGAGATTACAATTTCATGTGTCGTTTCATTGTTCATTCGTTCACGCACTCAAATTCTGCCACCTACATTTGAATGAAAATTGACTTTTGAAAGCATGCACACAAAATAGTTTGATCTCTGGAGTGCCTGCCCACCTATCACGTGTGAAAACAACAACCAAGTAAATGTTTTATGGTCACATGTTGTGCACTTCTGCCTGATTGACGCAATGAGCTCGCCACGCCGAGTTTCTGCGGGAGGACATATTGTGTACGATTCCAAAATGAGCGCAGATTTGTTTTGGGCGTGGTTGTGCGCTCACCGGCATGGTGGAAGGCCACCCCCCACGGCACGGCGCGCTGCAGAACGGGATCCAAACCCGCTGGAGTCCGACTCAACTGGGCTACGACGTCCACTCGTCCTTCCTGATCCAAGCACACCGCTTGGGGTTCTGAGTCACCCTCACGTTCTGAAATATATTTAGACAAGAAATACAGCCAACTTCCGCATATTCACAATTTGATTATTATTATTATTTTTTTTTTTTTATCTATCCTCCATTATTTGTTGAAAAAGAAATCTACTGTACTCCCTGTTTTTATGCCCAGGCCAACTCAATAAAAGTATTACTTTGGCCCCATCTTGTGGTATTTAGGGCTACAAAAACATGTTGCAGTGAACTGAGGAGCTTCATTTGACAAAAGAAGTGCTTTGCCACCATCTTGTGGCATTTCTTGGCAATTAAAAACCTTTTGGACGGGTGTCAAATAGCCGCTGGTATTCGCTATTGACGGCAGGGCTCGGTCCCTGTGTCTCTTGTGTAAAATAAGAAATTTACATTAATGAAGCGTAACATGACAAACAAGGAAATTCAATGACCACAGACCTCTGCCAAGGCTTACCGCTAAATATTTGTTTCCTATTAAATATTCCTATGAAATGAAATTTATGAGGAAGATCATTTTTTAAAATCCACACCCGGGATGTCTGCAGGATTCAAGCGCAAATAAAATCGGAATACTTTCAATGGGATTTTCCCCCCCAAAGAATTTAACATTTCTGTCAAATATGCCAAGTAAACCGCAGCTGATAAAGAAGATATGACATCGTCGGACATCTTGGGTTTAGTTCTCCTTTAATAGTAATGAATTTGTAAGCGGAAAATAGCCGCGTATCGCTCCAACGTGCGAGACGGGAACATACCGGCATGTCTGAGGTTGTAGAACTCTCTGGCAATGCTGTCGGCCAGTTTCTCGCACCAGTTCTTGGAGGGGCAGAACAGCAAGACGGAATGGCCTTCCCGCACCGTCTCGTAACACAAACTGACGACGTGCTCGTCATCACCCTGAACGAACGTAGCGGCGATTAAAAAGGAACTTGCGAGTGATCACTTCACGCGTGCATGAACTACACTCAGTATCGTTTACCTTTATCGGGAGCGCCGGCGTAAACTGTCGAACCACAGACAGGCTCTTGTCGTAGATGCTGCAGCCCACCTTCAGATGCTCCTGCAAGGGCACCGGTCTGAAGTCGGTCTGGTAAAGCTCTGCACCGAGCCAGTTGGCCAGGAGGGACAAGTTGGGCAAAGTGGCACTCATACCTACGATCTGCACACCCTCAGAAAGAGACCTGGCGGAACACGAAATCCCACATTCGAACCCCGAACCTCAGAACTGTGAGGCAGACGCGCCAGACACAAACCCGGTGGTGTTGCGCTTCTGTGCAACGTAGCGGATTTTGGTCAAGAGAAGTTCAAGCAGATATCCTCTTCCGGAATCTCCGACCATGTGCAACTCATCCACCACCACTATGCCTAGAGGCGCAAACGTCAGCGTGGGAAAGTCACACATGAGCAACACTCGCGAGCGGACTTTTTGCAGGCGTATTACCGAGTAAAGCCATGTTGCCTTCCTCTATTAGTCTGTTGATGAGAGAGTTGGCTTTCTCTATGGTGCAAACAGCCACATCCACAGCGGCAAAACCACCGGCGGCTGATGTGCTTCCCATGAAGCCGTCCACACGCGCTCCAGCCTCTTCGAACACGCTCTGCGGGGCCACAGAAGCATAGCAACTACACCGGTTACACAAGTACATCATTTACCGTAACCTGCCTCCCAGCTCGGCACCTGAAGGTGGTGCATCTTCTCTTTGGCCACAGAAACAAACGGCAAAATCAAGAGCGCTTTTCTTTTAGTCTCCAACACGCGCTTCAGCATCAGCAACTCAGACACCAGAGTCTTTCCAGCGCTAGTCGGAGCTAGAAAAGAAGAAGAATACACCTTCAAAAAAAAAAAGAGAGATTGACTTCAAATGACTTGCTGGAACTCAATGCAGATGTTCAGCGCCTTACCAGAGTAGACCAGGTTACCTCCCTGCAGGACCTGCCCAAGGCTGAGGCACTGAGCCTGCCAGTCAAACATGCGGGTGAGTCCGAGTTGGTGGTAACGCGCCAGGACCGCGGCGGGTAAACCCCAACTGGATAACAACAGCTTGTCCGATTGCGCGTCGTCGGGGGCGCACAAAGCCGAGCCTGTGCAGAGGAGAGCGCACGCGGAGAAGCACACTGAAATGTCAGGACAACGAGTCAAATCTCATACAGAGAGACACAATGTTAAACGGCACGCTGTGTCAATGCACATGTGAAACAGCGGTCTCAATTTCTTCTTCTTGTTTTAATCCGGGATCAACATTTGGCTACATATTGGTCATGGATCATGGGGGAAATGAATGATCCATTGAATTTAGTTCACAAAAAACAAAGACTCCATGAACATAGTCATATTGCTATTGAACTGGTTTACCCGGCTGACGTAAGCTGTCACTGAGCGTACAGGGCTCGGAGCCGCTGGGAACCGTCAGCACGGAGGCGGAATGATGTTGCGGCGACGGCTGGCGTTCGGACCGCTTCGCGGCGGCGGCGGTGGCCGTGCGCGTGCCGCTGAACAAAATGTAGTCCCCGGAAACATCGTGACAAGCAGCTGCATTCGCATTGCCATCTCCGTTTTTCTCCTTGTTACAGGAAAACTTCTGCCGACTGAAATACAAAAAAGAACACGGTATCAGCAGTAAAAAAAAAGCATCCGCCCACTTTCCCCGCTGAAATCAATGCAAACACCAATAATCCCTTCAAGCACCCAAAACTGTTTCTCATTAGGAAACATAGAAAGATATAATATTGTACTTTAGAAATACATAGAGTCATAACACAATTTAATATAATGTAAAGAATTCAACAGTTTGGGCGTCACGATTTAATGCTTCAATTCAAATAATTGTGCTGCTCCTTCTCTTGGCCAAAAATCTAAATCTAACAACAAATCAAATCGAAATTGTCCATAAGTGCGAATGTTTATGAACAACTTGGATTTTAGTCTTCAATGAACTGAAATTGTTTGTTTTGGGATATGAGAGGAAGCCAGACAAGCAAGGGGAGAATATCTCCAATCCACACGGGAAGGCCTGAGCCGAGATTCAAACCCAGAACCTCCGCACTGTGAAGCAAACGTGCTACACGTGCTGTGTGACACCCAAAGTAGGTGATCCGTGCAAGTTAAGACTCACAAAGTGGCCGTTTCTGCCTTTTGCTCCCTGATTGCTTCTTTGCTGATGACTGCCGAAGCTGAATCGTCGTCGTCGTCGTCGTTGCTGAAGAGGAGCCGCTGAGCGAGGTCTCGGCACTCGGCGCCCCTCCGTGCCGTCCTGCGACTTTCCTGGATGCCGTGCGCCTTCTTCTGCGCGGATGCAGGGTCCACACGCGGGGCGTCTTCCTCAAGACTCCACTCTCCTAGCGCAACACCCTAAAGGACAAAATCAAGTCACTTCTTGTGTGACAACGTGCGACTGGAGACATCGAACTCATGTTCAACTCGCCGTCGTGCCGGCGTCTGCGTCTGCCAGGTAATGGGTTGTCCTTGGCAACGTCTCACTGTCAGTTGGCTCATCACTGCCACGACGGAGAGCAAAAAGGTTGCCGCATTCCTCCGTCGACAAGCAGGATACATTTAAAGTGGATAAAAGAGCACTTTACCACTTTTTCTTCTTGATCTTGTGCTGCCCCATGTAGCATTTCCTTTTCAGAGGCAGACCAGGAGCACTCATATTGTGCTGCTGTTGACACGCGTGTTCTGTGCACGTTGCCCTCACTTAACATGACATCGCTTTGTTTCCAGTCAGCGGTTTGGAGATCTTTTTGGAAGGAAGGTAGAAAACAACCAGTTAAAAAGAAAAACAACAAGGGATCGTTATGATTTGTGAGAAGAAACTTATTCACGCTGCTTGCGCCTAACGACGAAATCAAAAGTTCCGCCCACAGATCTGTTTTGTCGGTAGGACACGCCCAGTCGGAGTTCCGTGCCGACGGCGACGCTGAGCTAGGAAGGTCAAAGTCGTCCGCGCATCCCATAGTGTGTGGACGGCAAGAAAGCCAAAAGACCGAGGATCCCGGAACATTGTGCTGCACACGGTTGCGTAAAACGTAAAACGGCATACAATTACGACAAGGGAACTTGCAGTCCCTTTCAGATACTTTTAAAAAAATCACATGTTGTTTATTGATAGGATACGCTTTGGTGTTGACAAAACAGGAAACCTAATGAAAAAATGGCTGCAAAATGAGCAAGTTACGACTTAATTTCAGTGTCCCTGCATTACCTTTTCAGGGGGAAGTCGACCATTCTGACATGGCCGCCACGTAAGCACGTCTTTTCATCGGGTGGCTACATTTCGCTGGTGTCTCCACCTACTCATATCTATGGCTCTCGGTGTTCCAAAGAAAATAGTCCGACGAGGAAAGGGATTGAAAAGTAACTCCCTATTTTAAAATACTTTTAAAATATTTTATTCATATGTTGTAATATTTTTCTCAATTTTTTGTGCATGTTCCATGACTAAAGGAGCAAGTCTATTCTCCAAAACCAACGAATTTGGAAGAACTTGAAGGACGAATACGAGAAGTTAGGTCTTCCATCCCATAAGACTTCCTTGTGGAATCAGTTAATGCGGTTCCCAGGCGGCTTAAGAAACTGGTGGCTAATGCTGGCGCCCAAATCCAATTTGAAATAAAACTCCATGCAATACACTTTCTTCTCATGTTAATTTTCTTGTAAGAATTAGAGTTCGGAAATAAATTTCAAGTACTTAAAAATAGGGAGTTACCTTTCAATCACCCTGTGTATATAGTGTATATATAGAGAGAGAGTGAGAGAAATATGTGTGTAAGTATTTTACACACGGCGTCTATAGACCATGTGACTTGCATTCAACCAATGCAGCACAGTGCGCTGAGTTTAAAAAGTGTCCAGACAACGGCTTCGTATGCGTGACTCGCTCCGCTCCTGAGTATGCAGGTATGGGCGTGGCCTGTCTGTCTTCTTTATTTTATGTATTTATTTATTTGTTTATTTTGTCTGTCTGTCTTGGTGAGTAGGGCGTGTGGAGGCAACTTTATTTTAATTATTTATTTGTTTAATTCAGAAAATGGATGGAGTTTTTTTCTGTCTGTCTTGGCAAGTAGGGCGTGTGGATGCACCTTTATTTTATTTTTATTTTTATTCAGAAAATGGATGGATGGATTTTTTTCTGTCTGTCTCGGTGAGTATTGCGTGTGGAAGCAGCTTTATTTTATTTTTTTTCAGAAAATGGATGGATGGATGGTTTTTTTTTTGTTTCTGCGTGTGGAAGCAGCTGTTGGGTGGGCGTGGTCCTGGGCTCCGCCCTCTGCGACGTTGCTGAGGATTCAAGATGGCGGAAGCCCTGACAACTCAGGAGCACCTGGTAAGCGTCTTGTCACGGAGTTTTCTCCAGTTTCGATCCAGTGTGTACCGTCCAACACGGTACAGTTAATTGAGGCCACAACCGACGAGTATGTGCTGCGGGCTGTTCCCGGGAACGATTAGCTTCCTTGTCCCGAGGGCGACTGACTCCGTCCGGTGTGGCTGACTGACAGCGGTTAGCATGTGCTAGCATAGCAACGTCTACTGATTCTGTTTTTGCTTGTCAACCCGCTACCATCTCCTAAACTCTACATTTCCCATCGAGTCTTACAAGTGTCGTTCATGTTTAAAGGTATTCGTTTTGAAATATTGTTCCGATCGACGTGGCGACCGTACAGTTGCCCGTGCAGCTAGCTAGCTACCACATGCAACTTCTCGCAAATGCTAACAGCTACTTTCAACGAGCACGCGAATTCATCTAAAGTGTTCTTTCTTAAAATAATTAGGTGGCTGTTTGTATTGCGATGTTCGTTTTGGTATATCGCCATCCAAATAAACGCCACAGATGTTAGTTTTTCGCTGACTGTTAGCCAACAGTCAAGTAGTGCTATAATTTACCTACGGGAATTGTCAGAAGTGACGCTTCGGATTCTCAGCATCGATGCCGCTTTGCTTTCAGTAGAGTATTGCAAAGTGCAGCACGCCTGCCAATAAACCTGATGACTTGGTTTTCATTTTTCGTCCTGGCGTGTTTGCTCTCCATCGAACAATATTAGATCGGTGCAGTCGATGGATACTTTATTAGTCCATAAAGGGAAATTCACACTTCTAGTAGCCTCCACAGTGAAAACTATCCCATGGAATGTCAAATATCTAATAATATATATAAAGTAGTATCTATCTAAAGATGTGAAAAATATACATGTATTAGCAAGTCTTTTTTGTTTGTTTTCCTTTTAAAATTCAAAAATGAAATTCAAGTCATAATTTAAGTGAGGTGGAAAGGTGCATGCCGGTCAGTGTGCCAAATGTTAACAGTAAGTCACCGTACAGCGTTGAGGGAATGTGACATTGGCGTTTCCCTCCCAGGGTGGCATAGTGGCATTAAAAAGCCGCACGGCGGAGGAAGGACTTCCTCAGTCTGCCACTGAAGCTGCTCCTCTGCCTGGAGAAGGTGCTGTGCGGTGGATGTGTCCACGATGGACAGACGTTTGCTCGACATCCTCCTTTTTGCTGTAGATGTCAGGCTGTCCGATTCTGTGTCCACGCCACAGCCTGGCTCAATTCACTTGTTATCCAGTGGATTTAATAAATCACTGATATTTGTGAGGACACCTATTAAATTAATTGATCAAGGTGATCATTTATGCTGCCTATTGGCCTCACAATCGCTTCTTCTCCAGCACATGCACTGAAAAAAAAGTCTTTCGAATTTACTTAATTTGAACATGTACATTGGTTGCACATGATTAAAATGTGTTCAAATGATGTTTATTTTATTTCATTTTTTAGAAGATAAATTGTCATTTGAACACATTTTAATCACGTGCAACCGATTTGCATGTGCAAATGAAGTAAATTCGAAGGAGTCTTTTAATCAGTCTGCACAGGTGCAGCAGACGCTGCTGGAGCGTAATTGCGTCGGAGACCCTGGGGCTGCCGGAGGAGACGCCAGGGACGGTGGACGAATCCCCCGAACATGTAGCGCGTGGCTGCAACTGCGACTGCACTGATAAAAAGAGTCCTTTGAATTTACTTCATTTGAACATGTACAAGACGGCACGGTGGACGACTGGTTAGAGCGTCTGCCTCACAGTTCTGAGGACCGGGGTTCAAATCCCGGCCTCGCCTGTGTGGAGTTTGCATGTTCTCCCCGTGGCTGCGTGGCTTTTCTCCGGCCACTCTGGTTTCCTCCCACGTCCCAAAAACATGCCGGGTAGGTTGATTGAAGACTCTAAATTGCCCGTAGATGTGAATGTGAGTGCGGGTAGTTGTTTGTTGATATGTGCCCTGCGAGTCTAAAGAAAAAGTGATTTTTTTATTTATTTTTTTCCGAGTGTGTGCGTCCTCTCGTGTATTAAAATAATAAATTGGGTCATCAAAAAGGAGTCAAAGTTTTTGATATCCTCTTTGATATGCTGAGTGCTTCTGTTTGAATTCAATTACAAATACCATGCATACATTTATGCATGAACCTTTATCTCACAGGGCTGATCGATGATCATCATTCCCAATTAGACATTCAACAAATACATGGTATTAACCTTGTGGGGTGGTCAGAGTCAGCCACATGTGCTCCCAGCACCCCCGAGAGAGCAGCGTCACCCATGATCGCAGCGACTCTCTCCTCGAACGGGGTGAGGCCCTCGGCGCCGATTCCTCCGCCTGTTTTGGCCACGCTTTGGCGGTGGGCAGCTGTCCACCTTAATGTCTGACCACTTCTTTTTTAGTTCAGCATATGTGTGCGCTGTTCCGACCCCACAGCATTGACAGTCGCACACGCGCTGTCCCATTCGCTCCTCTTTCGCACGTTGTTAACGCCAGAGGACAGCGTGCCCAGGAGGATTTTCTTGCGCGCCTCCACTTCATTGAGCAACTTCGCATTCAGAAAAAATATTTTTCTTCATTACCTTGCTCATTTTCCTTTTTTTCTGAACACGCAGAGATCGGGGGTTCATTTAAATATGATTTGCATATTTAAATGTGGGCGTGGACAGGGAGGGGTCGGCTACTCCATCATGTGCGCTCATTTCCACGTTGATTGGGATGTACAAAGGAAATGTGCTTGGATTCATGCGTACGCAGAGATTCATACACCGGGATATTTTTGGGCCTACGACGTTTTCTGGATTTGAGCGTACGCCATGTTTCAGTAGGAAATCCACGCAAGTCTTTGTACATGAGGCCCCTGGAGCATCTTTTTCCAGATGTTCAGGGAAGAAGCAAGGTCAAATAGGAAATAATTTCATGGACACGAATACTAGGCAAATGTACATTCAACAATCGATGTCATATTTCCCAACTGGTAATTGTCACGTATGAGGAAATCCCACCATCAACATAAATTCTTCAGACCAATTGAAGATGAAGACCAAACTACTCTCTTTACACTACGGTGTGTACAACATGAATCATGATTATATTGTTGTGACTTTCGGCTCTTCTCATCAGCGTGATTTGTTTGGCGCAGTTTTTATTGTCGGATGCTCTTCCTGTTGCAATTCACCTATTTATCCGGGCTTGGGGCTGGTAGTGGCTGAGTGTATGAGCGCCGGCCGGAAATCGGACTGTGAAAGGCACTGGAAAAGCAGTGCTGACTTGTAATGATCATACACAATATTATTTTAGCCTCGTGAATGTGACATAGGATTATATGGACCGGTTGGAGGTTACTTCCACTTTAAATCCCTTCAATACCTGGTTAAATTGTCTCTAAAAATACACATTTGTCTACGTTCACTCCAAAATGTCTAAAGAGTGACATTTTGACACACACTTTCAGATTGACTGGTGCTTGGCCCCAGGTAATGTTAATATTGATCTTCTATATTGATATCGTAATGGCGTCTCATTACTGCACACTCGGATGATGTTTTTGTTTGTGTGTGTTTTCGCTTGGAAAGGCCACTCAATGTTGGGAAAATTCTACATAAAGTCGTCAGGATTTTCGGAGTTTAGGATTACGGCCCGAAAAGACTTTTACAGGAAGTGAACCAAAGCTGCAGCGGCGAGGGGGGGAGAACATGCAAATTCCACACAGGCGGGGCCGGATTTGAACCCAGGTCCTCAGAACTGTGAGGCAGATCTACACCGTGCTACAATGTTTCCATGGTTTTTCAAATTATATAAAAGAAATGACCGGTTTAGTCAGCCATTGCTTGTTGCAGACAAACTTTATATTGACAGTACTGTCAGTCTTTATTATATACAAAGCTACGCTAGTTACATAAGACAACATCATGCATGGTCTAGTGCTACTGTGGAGCCCTGTTAGTGTTTGAGTTTACATATTAAATTAATTTCATTGTATTTATTTATGCATATACGTATGTATTTAAGAGATGGTATTTTTAAAATAAAAATATTGTAAGTCATTCGGTAAGAGTTCATTGAACTTTAATCCTGTTTCTACGTTCAACTCCCGCAAGAGTCTCTTTTCCACCCCTCTCTATCTACAGTCCCCTCCAAAAATATTGGAACGGCAAGGTCAATTCCTTTATTTTTGTTGTATACTGAAGACATTTTTTTTTCAGATCAAAAGATGAATATGAGACAAAAGTTCAGAATTCCAATTTACATTTCATGGTATTTACATCGAGATGTGTTAAACAACTCAGGACTAAGCACCTTTTGTTTGAAGCCACCCCCTTTTCAAGTGAGCAAAGGTTTTGGAACAGAGATGATTAAATGAACTTAAAAGTGAAGAACATTTAATATTTGGTGACTTGCAATAACTGCATCAAGCCTGCGACCCATTGACTACACCAGACTGTTGCATTCTTCATTTGAAATGCTTTTCCAAGCCTTTACTGCAGCCACTTATAGTTCTTATTTGTTTCTGAGGGTTTCTCCCTTCAGTCTCCTCTTCAGGAGGTAAAATGCATGCTCTGTTGGGTTAAGGTCAGCCTTTACTGCAGCCTGCAGTTAAGGCTGGAAAAGCATTTCAAATGAAGAATGCAGCAGTCTGGTGAAGTCAAACAGGTCGCAGGCTTGATGCAGTTATTGCAAAAGGTGCTCTGTCCTGAGTTTTTTTTTAACACATCTAGATGAAAATCCCATGAAATAAAAACTGGAATTCTGAACTTTTGTCTCATATTCATCTTTTGATCTGAAACAAAAAATGTCTTCAGTATACAACAAAAACAAAGGAATTGACCTTGCCGTTCCAATACTTTTGGAGGGGACTGTATGTGGTGTTCCAGGCTGTGGAGGAGTTCCTGAGTGAGGTGCGTTGCAGGGAGCAGCCTCACTGCGCCGGGCTCGTCTCCCAAGCCACAGCTGTTAAGTTTCTTATGGCCCGCAAGTTTGACGTCTCCCGAGCCGTCGACCTCCTCCAAGCATACAAGGTATAGCTGAGTGGGGACACCAATGAAATGACCCTTTTCAACTATCAGCGAGAGAGCACAGAGCCTCTCAAATATTTACTACTGTACTAGTGCAAACTAATGACACTCTGCTTCTACCCCACCACAAACATAATATCAGAACACAAGAATCAAAGAGGGGATCATCAATATAGACCCCGACGAGGAGCCCCTCCGTTCTGAGCTGCTGAGTGGCAAATTCACCATCCTGGTGAGTGGTGGAGGCTGTACTCAATATCTTAACTGCACCGAGATTTGAATACCTGCCGTCTTTGTACGAGAGTATTTCAAGGCATGGATCCTTGCCTTGACACATCATGTTCCCTCCAGCCTGGACGCGACGCAAATGGTGCTGCGCTCGCGCTCTTCACAGCTCGCCTCCATCGGCCAGACGTGACCACTCACAAAGCTGTGCTGCAGGCCATCATCTATCAGCTGGATAAAGCCATAGACAGGTGAACCCGCCCCCCTCTCCGCCTGCCTCAAACACATTATTTGCAGTTGGTAGGCCATCTTGAAGCCATTTTTTATTTCTAAATGGTCTTTTGTTTCTTTCCAGTGTTCAAACCCAGAGAGACGGACTTTTATTTATATATGACATGACCAACTCCAGTTATGGGAATTTCGACTATGATCTCTGTGTCAAGATCCTCAATTTGCTCAAGGTAAATCTAATGAATATGGTTTTGTAGTGTGTCTGGATCAGTGATTCCCAACCGCTGTGCTGCGGCACATTAGATCGCAGGAAATTACCTGATTGAAATTTATTGGTCCAAAAATTAAGATCTCAGTGTGTCTTTCTTCAGTTCATGCAAATATCAGTATTGTGTTCATCTAAACAGGCCCATATTTCACATTATGTAAATTGAGATCCTCATTATTTCACTATATATACATTTTGTAACATTTTTGTTTGGTGGTGTGCTGTGAGATTTTCCCAAAGTAAAATATGTGCCATGGCTCAGTACAGGTTTGGAAACACTAGACTCTAGATTTTCTGAAAGCTCACTCATAAGCTACCTGCTGTTTGGTTCCCCTAGGGGGCGTTTCCTGCTCGTTTAAAATGTGTCTTTATCGTGTCTTCGCCTCTCTGGTTTCGAGCACCTTTTGCCGTTCTACGCCTCTTTGTGCGTGAGAAGCTGAGAGAACGGGTACGTCTGTATTCACCAAGGAGGCCACAGTGCACCTATTGAATAGCTCACCATCTTTTGCTATACAATGAACCCCCGTTTATCGCAGGTGATGCATTCTCGAACGATTCGCAAAAGAATTGAAAATCTCCAACATATATAGAACAGAGGCGTGAATGCTGAACCGCGAAACAGTGTGGGGTTCACCGTAAAGGTCACTTGAACTGTATTTCCTATCTTTTCCATCTTTTAGGTGTGCACAGTGAAGGCTCACAAGCTGGCCAATCACATCCCAGTCTCCTCCCTCCCTGAGCACCTTGGCGGGACATCCCAGTATAGCCACGTGGCCTGGATCCAGTCCTGCATCAACGCAAACACTGTAGAGGGTGACGCGCAAGTACACGACACGCACGACTGCGTGGGAAGCCTTCTGCGTTCTTACAGCCTCGAGTGCGGCGACCCGAGCGTCGGCGCCGCGCTGACCCACGGCCATTTAAGTACTCAGCTTGGCTCGGAGCAAGCCGCGGCTAACTCTCATTTCTATGACGATAGCAATGCGAGCCAACACAAGCACTGTGGTGTGGACGAGGGCAGGACTCTGGGTCATTCTCAGCTGAGCCCGCATTCTGCTGCAAACAGGCTACCGGGGAATCACCAACACTGGAACGGCTCAGCTGGGAGCGGAAACAACAGGAGCCCCAATTCTAACATGAACGATCGTGGACGTCCGGCTCCCCCCCAGTCGGACACACCCCCTGACACGCCGCTCCCTCACAAAGGCGATGGGGACGCGGTGGATTGCAGGACAACAGACTCGGATCGCGGACCTCTGAGTGAGCATATTAAAGAGGTGGATGACGAGGGTGAGGGAGATGAGGGCGTGCCGCCGCTGCCCCAGAAAGCTTTGCCCAGACCGTTCCACCAGCCCACCTCCCAGACGTCGCCCTTGTCCTCATCATGGAGTCCTGATGACGAGGACTGGCGCATGGAGGAGTCCGTTCACATGCCGGAACAGGGAGGAATGGCGATGCACGAGTTGGTGGATCATGTCAAGAGGAAAAAGAAGAAAGGGATCTATCGGGAGTATGAGGAGATTCGCAAGGAGCCACCCGCAGGCACCTTCGACTACTCCAAGTAAGATAGTCTGATGACGTTCATTTTAAAAGATAACCTTTGGAGATAACTTTTACTTTGTTCTTGGGTTTAATGCCAGCATTTGTACAGTGTTCCCCGCTTTTCGCAGTTGTAGTTGACTGGCCAGTCAAAAAGGTCTCTACTTGTCTCTCGTTAATTAATTTTTTTAAACAAGGCTACGGCCTGATTAAAGGATGCTGCTCCACTCACTTCAACATAGATTCTTGACCCAAACATGCGCCAATGCAAACAGCAAATAAGGTTTTTTTTTTTTAAAGCAAATAACAGAGGATAGGTTCCCCAATAAATCAGAACCCCTGGAACCTATCAATGTGTAAAGCGAGAATGTCCAAACACACCCTTGAAGATATTATTAATAGCTCACTCTTTCGTTCACATAGTTTTCCAAATAAGAGGCAAAGCGTGCTTGCTTCAAGCTGTTTGTCACTCCTAAATAAAGTGACAAGTGTACTATAAAAATGGCAGATCAAAATTGAAAAAGTATTCTTAAACTCCAAAATGTTCAACCAAACCATATAATGTCGTCTAATGAAAGTCCACTAACAAATGATGTTCAACCCTACAGACCCGCTAACGGAAATTAGCATATATGTTAGAGTAATGGTAAACCTTTGAACAACTTCTACTTTAACACACAGAGCAGCAATACATACAAACAGAGTATAAAACAATACTCTCAGGCATATTACAGCAACATCTCAATAAACTAGAATATGGTAGAAAAGTCCATTTAGTGGAGTAGCCTACTCATACATTATATAGATTCATTTAACCCTTGGGGAAAATACTTTTCAGACGGCAAATTCCTGCCTAATTTCGACATTAAAAAAAAAAAAGACATTTGTTTTGTTTTTGTTGTTTTTTAATATTGTAGTTTCTAGAGGTGGTGAATGTTGTTTTTTTTTAGTTTGTTGTAAGCTGTAATCAAAATTGCACATTAAAACAAATCATGAAAGTGCATCCTTATAAGTTTGACTTTTTCAATTGAACTACCTACCTAAATTAGTAAGCTTTTGGCACTCTTCTAATTTATTCAGGTGTACTTGTATTTCTGCGCTGTTATCTGTTAGTATTATTATCATCTTATTCTTGCTGCTTAATTATGCTGCATCTCTTCCAGTCGGCCTCACTCTAAAATCGGATATAGTGGAATAGAATGGGGCAACACAATTGGAAAATATTTGAGTTTTTCTGTGACTTATGAACATTCCACTCTAGGAGTAGGAAGCTGTTTCGCAGTTCCACGTATCCACCACACAAGTAGAAGAGTTGTCTTCCTCGACCCGACTCATTGCGACAAACCTCGCCTTCTCTCAACTTGGCCCCAGCCGCTGTTCTTGACTCTAGTTTGGCTTCGACATTTTGGACAACCCTTTCATTGACTGATAATCACTCCGGGGCATCTCCTGCTTCGCTTCACCTTAAATCAGCTGGGATTAGTTGCAACTCCCTTGTGACCATCAACAGTTCAGGCACTACAGAAAATGGATGGATGGATAGGTTCATCGACAGCTTGCGCTGTTTCAGTACATTTCTCAAGGCGACGTCGGCAGGTGTCCTTCTGTACAGATGCTTGACAACATGCAGTAGTGATATGTGGCAGCAGGGCATTAAAGAGATGAGCGTGACTATATACAGTGTATAGAAGATCGAGATTTATATTGTTAGTCACGTGTTTATGTTAAGGTTGTTTGAGATAGTGTTTCGCTAATCTAGCCTTATCTGCTAAAAGCTATGCGCTGGCAAGCCCTGCATTTTGTCAGTCAATATTTGTATATATCTCTACAGTACTATTATTTGTCCTCGTTATCCCATGTGTGCAGCTAAGGTCACCAAAGTTGATATTTGACATTTGGCGTTTGTATGTTTCCTTCCAGGAAACTCTCCAATCAGCTCAAGAATCGGTACAGCGATGTTCTGTGTCTGGACCAATCCCGAGTGCGACTCTGCCAGCTCTGTGACGACGAGGACGAAGTAATTTTAAATCCATCAAAACTGACTGTCGCAAAGTGTGTACGTGCGTGCGCATGTGCTAGCTAAACGTCACTTGCGCGCACCTCTTCTGATGTGTGTCTTGCAGACTTCAGATTACATTAATGCTAGCTTCATGGATGGCTACAAGAGGAGAAAGGCATACATTGCTACTCAGGGTAAAACACAATCCCACTCTTGAATATTTTAAATTAGATTATCATCACTATTTCAGAAAAAACGGATGCTATTTGTGCCTCAGGTCCTTTGCCCAAAACATTCGGGGACTTTTGGCGCATGGTGTGGGAGCAGATGGTACTTATCATTGTCATGACAACGAGGTAAATTCTTCTCAAGTGGCAGATGCACAAAGCGTGTTTATGGCGGTGTTGTGGCATTCATTCACAACCAGTGCTCATACATGTTTTGTGTATCAGAGTGGTGGAGCGGGGGCGTGTAAAATGCGGTCAGTACTGGCCGCTGGAGGAAGATAGAACAGAGCAACATGGATGTTTCCTGGTCAGGAACACCCACATCCAGGTCTTCCGCGACTTCAAACTCTCACATCTGGAGCTCTGTAATACTCAGGTGAGTTATTACCACCTGCAGGATGAGCAGTCCTCCACTACCTTTTTCAATGGACAGATTCACCAATTCCGGTGGAAAGGTCAGATGCTATAAGTTTCCGTCGTCCGTATGTTTCAAGCGAGTGGGACGCCATCTAACTGAAAAATAACGTGTCAGAATCATCTTTATTTGCCAGGTATGTCAAAAACACATAAGGAATTTGTGTCCGGTAGTTGGAGCCGCTCTAGTACGACAACAAACAGTCAGTTGACAGTAAATACTTTTGAGACATAAAAATGTAAAATCACAGTCACTGAACAATACAAGGATACCAGTAATGTGGTAATGCTGATACTTTTTTTTTTTTTTTTCCCCATCTCTCCTATTAAGTGTGCAAGTGTACCGCTACCCAATGTTGTAGCCCATGAACATAATTGCCCTCTTTGTTTTTGTCAAGTCTGGGGAGAGACGGGACGTGTGCCACTACCTCTACGTCAGCTGGCCGGACTTCGGGGTGCCCAAGAGTGCGTCGGCCATGTTGGACTTTCGCGAGGACGTTCTTCAGAGGCAGGACGTCGCAGTCCAGAGTCTGGGCTCCAGTTGGAAGGGGCCTCCAGGGGGCCCTCCCGTGGTGGTACACTGCAGCGCTGGCATCGGCCGGACAGGTAATGCAAATGCAATATGTTTGCAGAAAGGAATGTCAAATTCTAGTGGTTTCATTAAGGGGCTTATTGTTTTAATAAATTTGGAGCGTTCTTGTTTTGTCTTGCAATATTATAAATACTATAATGTATGCAATGATTATCCCCAAGTTAAAGCACCTGTGTGGCGGCTATAAGTATTCTAGAATCCGCTGTCGGTGGTCACATGACCAAACCCGTAAAACAAGTCGGCGTACTTCCTGTGTGTGCGTCATCCATCCATCCATTGTCTGTACCGCTTTTCCTCCCTTCGGTCGCGGGCGTGCTGGAGCCTATCCCAGCTATCTCCGGGCGAGAGGCTGGGTGCACCCTGAACTGGTCGCCGGCCAATTGCAGGGCACATATAAACAAACAACCATTCGCACTCACATTCACACCTATGGACAATTTAGAGTCGTCAATTAACCTACCGTGTGTGCTTCAATAAGTAGCATATCTACAGGTTGACAGCATGATGGTTTGAAGCCGAACTCGGTGCAATTTTGTTTGTTTTTCTTTATGGCTGGTGTCTTCGGACACAAGTTAAATACATGTATATCCACAAATATATGATATAAGTAATACGAACGAAGCCTAAACATGGGATATTGTCATCTTTGTTGGCTCCGTGGTGACATCTTGTTAAACAAAAGACATTGTAGATGGTTGAAGTTCCTACGGGTGCTTTGACCTGGTCCACTGCTGTAGGGTTTTGACGAACGAGGAAGATGCTTGCGCATATACCGGATTATTTTCTTCTAGTGTTACCAATGATTATGTATTTAATGGGGAGATAAAAGTGCAATCATTTTGCAGCCAGTTTAAAGAGGATTTTCTGTAAATGCACTCAGTCGGCCTCTATTCAAAATCGAATGTACTTAAACCCTCTGCGAATGCATTGTTTTATGCAATTTAAAGATAATAGGAAAGTTATACAGTATATTTTTTTGCCTCTTCTGGACTGATATTTCAACCGTGTATTCCATTATACCATATTTTAAATTTAGAGAACAAAATACCCTGATGATAGACATGCATAAATATGTATACAAGATCAAGTGATCAGTCCAATTTAACGTTCAAAATGGCCATGAAAGAACTAACAGTAATTATGGGTAAGAAATAACAGTATGTACAATTCCAATGAAGTTGGGACGTTGTGTTAAACATAAATAAAAACAGAATACAATGATTTGCAAATTATGTTCAACCTGTATTTAATTGAATACACTACAAAGACAAGATATTTAATGTTCAAACTGATAAACTTGATTGTTTTTAGCTAATAATCATTAACTTAGAATTTGATGGCTGCAACACATTCCAAAAAAGCTGGGACAGGTGGCAAAAAAGCCTGAGAAAGTTGAGGAATGCTCATCAAACACCTGTTTGGAACATCCCCCAGGTGAACAGGCTAATTGGGAACATGTGGGTGCCATGATTCGGTAGAAAAGGAGCTTCCCTGAATTGCTCAGTCATTCACAAGCAAAGATGAGGCAAGGTTCACCCCTTTGTGAACAAGTGCGTGCGAAAATAGTCCAACAGTTTAAGGACAATGTTCCTCAACGTACAATTGCAAGGAATTTAGGGATTTAATCATCTACACTCCATAATATCATCAAAAGGTTCAGAGAATCTGGAGAAATCACTGCATGTAAGCGGCAAGGCCGAAAACCAACATTGAATGCCCGTGACCTTCGATCCCTCAGGCGGCACTGCATCAAAAACCGACATCGATGTGTAAAGGATATCACCGCACGGTCTCAGGAACACTTCAGAAAACCAATGTCAGTAAATACAGTTCGGCGCTACGTCCGTAAGTGCAACTTGAAAGTCTACTATGCAAAGCAAAAGCCATTTATCAACAACACCCAGAAACGCCGCCGGCTTCTCTGGGCCCGAGCTCATCTAAGATGGACTGACGCAAAGCTGAAAAGTGTTCACATTTCAAATTGTTTTTGGAAATTGTGGATGTCGTGTCCTCCGGGCCAAAGAGGAAAAGAACCATCCTGACTGTTATGGACGCAAAGTTCAAAAGCCAGCATCTGTGATGGTATGGGGCTGTGTTAGTGCCAATGGCATGGGTAACTTACACATCTGTGAAGGCACCATTAATGCTGAACGGTACATACAGGTTTTGGCGAAACATATGCTGCCATCCAAGCGACGTCTTTTTCATGGACGCCCCTGCATATTTCAGCAAGACAATGCCAAACCACATTCTGCATGTGTTACAACAGTGTGGCTTCGTAGTAAAAGAGTGCTTGACTGGCCTGCCTGCAGTCCAGACCTGTCTCCCATTGAAAATGTGTGGCGCATTATGGAGCGGAAAATACGACAACGGAGACCCCGGACTGTTGAACAGCTGAAGCCGTACATCAAGCAAGAATGGGAAAGAATCCCACCTACAAAGCTTCAACAATTAGTGTCCTCAGTTCCCAAACGTTTATTGAATGTTGTTAAAAGAAAAGGTGATGTAACACCATGGAAAACATGACCCCGTCCCAGCTTTTTTGGAACGTGTTGCAGCCATAAAATTCTAAATTCATGATTATTTGCTAAAAACAATCAAGTTTATCAGTTTGAACATTAAATAGCTTGTCTTTGTAGTGTATTCAATGAAATATAGGTTGAACATGATTTGCAAATCATTGTATTCTGTTTTTATTTGTTTAACACAACGTCCCAACTTCATTGGAATTGGGGTTGTACATGCTGTGATCCGTGAAGGTCATGGAAATGTGATCGTTTGGAGAAATGAACGTCAAATTCTACTGGTTTTGATAATGTTGAACATATTTTGAGGCAGTCTTGTTTTGTGTTGCAATGTTGATGAGCTAACGGAATATCTCCTTTCTCCTCGCTGTGTCTGGCCAACTGGCAGCCAGCTGGCTTTTGTATGAACAATATTGATTTGCTCCTGATCCCTGCTTCCTCCCTGGCTTCAGGCACATTCTGCACACTGGACATCTGCCTGTCCCGGCTGGAGGACATCGGCACGGTAGACGTCCACCAGACAGTGCGGCGCATGCGTACGCAGAGGGCTTTCAGCATTCAGACCTGGGAGCAGTACTACTTCTGCTACACAGCGGTCATCGAGTACGCCGTGCGCCGCAGCAAGCTGAGCCCGGTGCAGTGGTCTGACTCGGAAATCGAGACAGACAGCGAGTGAGAGACACGCGCAGGGGCGGGAAGTCGACCTGAACCCACGTCGGCGTGGAAGGTTTTGGAGTAGAAAGAAGACGGAGACGTCTCCGATGCCGTCTCGGTGGTGATGCTCCGATCCGCGTTGGTCCCCCGTGTGAACGGACGCGCAGGGTGACCTGAAGAGCTTTGGAGTCCTGCAAATTTCAGAGCAAATGGCAGGGGAGCTCAGCCTGCCCTGCACTTATCCTCTTGACAAGAACGTTGTAGCATTTTTCTATTGACTTGCACATGAGGAATGGCAAACTTGAACCTTTATCTTCTTCACCCTCAAACTGTTCTGCCATTTTCTTTCTGAGGGGATGCAGCTTTTGAGTGAGACACGTTGTGACAGATTAGTGTGTGAGCCTTTTTTTTTTTTTTTTTGTCGTTCCATGACATTTTTCTTTCTTTCTTATGGTGCATTTTCTATGTGTGTCATATTGTGTGCATATGTAGACTAACTTTCCAAAGCCAAAGTCATCACCTCGAATGCTTGTACTCCTTACTAAGATGATATCGACTGAAAGCGTGTATATTCTTGTAACATGCAGCTACATTTATATATGGTTGTGCATATTTACCTCTTGAGTAAGTGTAAAAATGCCTAGTTTTAAAGCTGGACAGGTAAATCCATGTCGCGAGCCAAGCTATAAAAATAACAATTACAGTCCCCTCCAAACGTATTGGAACGGAAAGGTCAGTTTCTTTGTTTTTGTTGTATATGGAATACATTGCATGTCAGATCAAAAGATGAATATGATACAAAAGTTCAAAATTCCAACTTTTATTTCATCGTATTTACATCTAGATGTGTTAAACGCCGCAGGACAGAGCACCTTTTGTTGGAAGCCACCCACTTTTCAATTGAGCAAAAGTATTGGAACCGATATGATTAACTTAATGTAAATAACATTTATTTGGTGGCGTAACCCTTACTTGCAATAACTGCATCAATCCTGTGACCCATTGACTTCGCCAGACTGTTGCATTCTTCATTTGAAATGCTTTTCCAGGCCTTTTCTGAAGCCTCTTTCAGTTCTTGTTTCTGGGGGTTTCTCCCTTCAGTCTCCTCTTCAGGAGGTAAAATGCATGCTCTATTGGGTTAAGGTCCGGTGATTGACTTGGCCACTCTAAGACCTTCCGCTTCCCCCCCCCCCCGATGAAGTCCTTTGTTGTGTTGGCAGTGTGTTTTAGGTCATTGTCTTGTTGCATGATGCAGCTTCTCCCGATTAGTTTGGATGCATTTTTTGCAAATTGCCAGACAAAATGGTTTTGTAGACTTCAGAATTCATTCTGCTGCTACCATCATGAGTTACATCATCAATAAAGACTGGTGAGCCCATTCCAGAAGCAGCCATGCAAGCCCAAGCCATGACATGACCTCCACCATGCTTCGCAGATGAGCTTGCGTGTTTTGGATCATAAGCAGATCCTTTCTCCATACTTTGGCCTTTCCACAACTTTTATGGCGCATCTCTGTACTGGGTCAGCCGTGGCCCAATGGTGAAGATCATCGCTTGCCACCATGGGGGACCTAGGTTCAAGACCCCGACTGGACTACCCCCCAACATCCCCCTGACTCACGGCTGTGGTGTCCTTGAGCAAGACACTGTTACCCCAAACTGCTCCAGCAATCAATCAATCAACCTAAAAGACAACACTTGAGCAACGAGAAACACTCATCAGTCATGTTTCAAAATTTTTGCTCACTTGTAAAGTGGGTGGCGTCAAACAAAAGGTGCTCTGTCCTGAGTTGTTTTGCACATCGAGATGTGAATAGTACCATGAAATAAAAGCTAGAATTCTGAATGTTTGTCTCATATTCGTCTTCTGAGCTGAAACCCAAATGTCTTCAGTTTACAACAAAAACAAAGGAATTGACCTTGCTGTTGCAATACATTTGGAGGGGACTGTATATTAAAAGTGATCCCATGCTAAGGCTGAAATTTGTACTCTTCTTTGATTGGATGATTTTAAAGCAGTTTGGCCTTCAAACTGTTTCATCTTCCCTTATTCCATAATCCTTTCCAGTATTACTCTTGAGACTGTCTCAGATAATTGTGCCTTCAGGTTGTCCTTTTTGTTTTATGTCACAGTGCAGCAGATAGAATAATAAAAACGGCTTGTGCACTTGCAAAGGACACGGCACACACTTTTTTGCCTTTAGTGCTGCCACTTCGGAGTAATATGAAAAGTCATATGAGTGGACAAAGTTCTGGTTCCTCTTATCGTTTGACCTCAGGGGCAAAATTTTTTTTTGGGGGGGGGGTGTTCTTTTCAGATCTCTTACTGCATTTTGCATCTAAATTATCATCCAACCAATGTCTTTATTTTGTATTGTCACTGTATTTTATCCAGCTATATTTATGTCTTTGTATTAAAAAAAAAAAAAAAAAGTACAGGTTGAAAATCGTTGAATGTTGGTACGACACCACAGCAAAATCATGTGATAAGCTGAACAAATCAGATGGGAGTTGAACTATATATTTCTGTTGTTAAAAAGTGGTGTGTGTTGGAGAAAATCCTACCATAATATTTTCAGAACTGACTTGTATAATTGCTGATTGTTCTATTGCTTTGGGGTTTTGTTTAGGAGGAGGGCCGAGGAATGAGCTGGAATGGAACAAAACAAAACAAAAAGTGAGGTCCTGCCGTGTGCTGGTCTATTGATTGATTGATTTGTTTGCATGAACACACGAGTCTTGAATGTTTTAAGGGAACTGCTATTCGGTTGATATTGGTGTATTTGGACCCCTGGGTGCCAAAGGCCGAGGCTCACCTTTTCATGAACCCTCAGCATGGAGCTCCCAATGCAGCCTCACCTCACCAACACACGCGGAGAGTCTTAGTAGCACGTCGTATGACAAACGCCATGCTAGACGTAGAAAGTGCAAGAGTACGCAAGTGTCTCTATTCTCCATGTTCTTAATTTGTTATATGAAGAGAGAATAAAAACAAGGTCACGTGTCATCCTGGTTGTTTGACTGTTCCCGTGTATATCT
Source organism: Phyllopteryx taeniolatus (assembly GCF_024500385.1). Lineage (NCBI taxonomy): Eukaryota > Metazoa > Chordata > Actinopteri > Syngnathiformes > Syngnathidae > Phyllopteryx > Phyllopteryx taeniolatus. Next base: position 28,157,680 of record NC_084505.1, on the reverse strand, counting down.
TGTGATTGAATGTTGACGTTTTTACACTCTGTTTGCCCAGCCGGCCCATTAAAGCAATGCTCTCACTGTCTGGGTAGTGTACAAAACTTACTGACCTCATACCGCTTTAAAAAAATTAAAAACACTAACCTTTTAAACACACGTTTTCCAAGTTTTTTTATTTTCAGTTGAAGACCAATGATCACATACTGTGGAAATTTCATTTATACTGCTCCACAATTTAAAGCACATTTGTGGCTGGCATAACTTTTATAGAGTGGCACATATTTAGTGTCGACTATCACAGATTATGTATCTTTGTCATTAGGAGATGCAACAATTGATTAACAAACCAATGATTAAATTGACAACTATTTTGAAAATCGATGGAGGTTTAACTTAAAATGGTCCAAATCCTTAAAATATCAGCCTCTCATCGGTAAATATTCTCAGATTGCTGTAGTCCTCCATGAAAGCAGACTGATTATCCTTGTGTTGAATCAAAATAAGACCTTTGTAAACACTGCTTTTATTTTGGAAAACAATGATCCACATTAAAACAAATTCTGATATGCTACAGATCAAACCAGCAACTGAATAGTAATCAATTTCTGCATTTTTTGACAAATGACAAATATCAAATATCTTCTGTGCTATTCAACTCCCCAAAGCCGCATCACCTGCGTATGTTCTTCTTCTTTTAAAAGGAGTTGGGATATGTTCTCTGGGCTCGGCTACACGAGGCACAGCAGACGCTTGTGTAGTAGGAATAGATGCAGAGGCGGGCTTGAACCACCACCATGCAGTTGGGATACTGGTCACTGCAGCATGGCCCTGCAAAAAAGAAAAAAGAATAAATAAGAATCAAGTAGAAAGAGAGTCGAGCGGTTGAACAGGCTTACTTATGTCAGCTCCACATGGCTGTGAGTTGCATTCTTCTCGACTCTCTGGGGTCAAAGCGGGCGGGGTCACACTGCTCACTCGGAGCCACGTTGTCGGTGAGACAACGCACCTCACGCGCACGAAAGCTGCCGTTGCAGGAGCGCGAACACTGGTGACGCACAGCGGCAGCAATTCAGTTTACAATAGAATACTGACAGGTGTTTGTAATCCACAATGGCTGTCATTGGCATCACTCCCGACTCACAAAATAGTGCTCCATATCGTGAGTGAGTTCGCCATTTTGGAGGGTTGTTCAAATTGAGTTACTATAGGTTATCTCCTATATAGTGACCTTTTCCAACACATCTTGAAAAGTAGTGAACAAATAATGGTTACTACACTAGAAAAGCAATATATCCCAAAATAAAGGAATCTGGTAAGACCGTTGTATTGTATCGTGCCTCATGTTCCAGCTGTGATTACATGGACAATGACAACATTTTCTCTCCGTCGCACTTGTCCTCATTTGGGTCACGGGTCAGCTCAAACTTATCCCAGCTGACTTCGGACAAGGGACGGGGTACACTGTACTTACCTACCCAGGAAATATGGAGAGCTATGGAAAAGTATGTATGTACAGATATATTTAAATCAGATGAGCAAAAAATGGATCCACCACACTAAATTGCCACCATTGTGTACATTCTATAAATTATGTTTGTTATAGGCCTAAACCCTTTTTGAAAAAGATAAAAAGAAATAACTTATTGACCAAAGGGAAACTAATGACAAATTCAAGTAGGCCTGGAAACGTACCGTGCTCCACGCCGTGACATACCAGCGGACACCACATAGTTTCAGCGTGCAGGGCTGAGCTGTGATCGGCTGAGGTGTAGCGGAACATTTCACTGGGGCCACCACCTCCGTGCGACCTTTGTTTTGAAGAATGCAAGCCACGCGCCGGGTCTGAGTGCCATTTCCGCACTCTGCAGAACACTTTCATGGCACACACGTGAAATGTCATTCAAGCAGTTCATATTTTTTTACTATGAGTGTGCACAGGTGAATTACCTGACCCCATGGTCCAGCGAACCACTCTAGGCGGTTTTGGCACGGACCGGAATTACATGAGGTCACTTCCTGTGGACGTTCACCATGGCAGCTGTTCAACGGAAGGTCGGTCACGTGGTGCATCAGGCGTACGCTCGTTCTGGTTCGATTGCCCGGACCGCATTCTGAACGTGTTTTACCTGCCGGCTCCATTGGCTGGTGAACCAACTGCATGCGCATGTCCCAATTTTGGAGTGCATCTGGTTTATGGCGGATGTTGCATTCCTCGTCTGGGTCGACCTCACCCTGGTTGCTCACGCACACCACGTTCCTCCTCCGCTGGCCTAGCCCACTAGGGGAGGAGAAAACAGAGAACGGGTGGGCTTCCTTAACGTTTAATGTTTTCACCACGTTTAACAGAGGTGATCTCACCGTGCTCCACTCAGATCGTATCTCCCACTGGCTGCAGATTTTGAGCTGACAAGAACATTCGGTCACCGGTTCGTCAGCCGATCGGCACAGGTGAAAAAAAAAAAAAAGGTATTGGCATCCTTCTCAAATTCTATTTTTGGATAGTTTTCCACTTTGAGATCATCAAACAAATGTAAATATCAGACAAAGATAACCCAAGTAAGCCTAAAATGTAGTATTTAAATGGTGATTTTTATTTATCAAGGAGAAAAAACAACTATTCAAAGCCACCTCGCCCTTTGTGAAAAACAAATGCAGCCCTGTTAACTCATGAATTAACTGTGGCTAATCACATCTTTTGGTTCATTTTCACTGACCACACCCAAGCCTGATTACGTCCAGACCTGTTCAATCAAGAAATCACTTAAATAGAATCTGTTTGAAAAATTAAGCGAGTCAGACGATCTTAAAACGCAGCAACAAAATGGCACGATCCAAAGAAATTCAAGAACAGACGTTCCTCCCAGACAAAAAAAAAAAGTAATTGACATTGATTAGTCTGGAAAGGGTTACAAAACCAATTGTAAAGCTTTAGGACTCCAGCAAACCACGGTGAGAGCCATTATCTACCAAGGGAGAAAACAGTGGTGAACCTTCCCAGGAGTCGCCGGCCTATGAAAATGACCTCAAGAGCACAGCGATGACTCAGCTCGGAGGTCACAAAGTAACCCAGGACAACATCTAAAGAACTGCAGGTCTCCCTTGCCTCAGTTAAGGTCAGTGCTCATGACACAACAATGAGGAAGAGACTGGGCAAAAATGGCCTCCATGGCAGAGTTCCAAGGCAAAAACCACTGCAGACCAATGAGAACATAAAGGCTCATCTTACTTTTGCACACAAAAAACAAACAAAACAAAAAAAAAAAAAAATGAAGGATTCCCAAGACTTTTGGGACTTCTATGGACTGACGCGATGAAAGTCGAACTTTTTAGACGGTGTGTCTCGTTACATCTGGTGTAAATGTAACAGCATTTCAGAAAAAGCAAATCATACCAACAGTGAAACTTGGTGGTGGTCGTGTTATGGTCTCGGGCTGTTTTGCCCATTCAGGACCTGGACGATTTGCTGTGGTTGATGAACCCATTAACTAACTTGACAACAATAAGACTTGGCCTCTTTTTTAAAGAATTGTTCACTATCTGCCAAACTGCAGCTTGTTGTGAATTTCGCTGCCACCATCTAGCACACCAAACTCAAAGTTTTTCTCGCAACGACAGACAAAAACAATTGTCCAGGCGAGGGGCTCCTATCTCAAAAAAAATTGTAAGTCATGTCACTCGTAAATTGAGGTACCACTGTAACACTGAACTATAACAATGATAAAAAGATATTTTACTTGCGACAGATGGCACTATGGTAGAGGCGGTAGAAGGCTCTGGAGTTGTGTTTATGCTTTTTAGAGGTAAAACATACTCATCGTGCACACTGGGAGATGGTTGCTGGTAAATTAACTACAGAGAAAAACAAGTATATATTGCAGCGTTATGATGTAAATATGCAAACACCGTGCTGTTTCTGGTTTGCAGTATCTGAGTGTGCGTCTCACGTAAACATGCAGGTCGTCAGTCAGCGGCCCGGGCTTCAACGAGTCGCTGGTACGTGAGCTGCGTTCCCACGGCGCTGAAGACGCCGGCCCTGTCAACGGCCCGGTGGCCGTTGATGATATGTACAGCACTTATTTGTACAGCACTTTACATACACCCCAAAGTGTTTCGCAGAGATAAAAACAGACAATTAAAATCGCAGGATGAATACAAAAACACACAACTGCCATCCCCTACAGGTAAATGTAGTAAATGTAATTATCTCTTGCTTTGTAAGGAAGTTGTGCTGTTTTCTGTGCCGCTATGTTCGTTCTTTGTGCGTATGTTTGGTCATGTACCCAAGTAGTTGCGGCTCTTTTTTTGTCTCTTGTATGCTATGCTGTATGTATGCGGAGGAACATCCGAGAGAAGTTGCCCTTTCACCGCCTCGAACGCCTGTTAACACAAACATTCGCACACTTTCATGACCAAAATCTTCTTGGATCGTATGGACTGCACACGCCATTATGTTTGGGTTTCAACAACAACATTATTATTATTAGAATTAAATCAAATCAAATCATTCCTGCTCACTTCTTTTATCTGTTATCAAAGAATTGATTGCAAAATTTTGCTGTTGCTGTGAAAAGCAGTGAAGCCCAAAGTAGGGTGAGGGGGTCATTTGGAGTTTTTTTTTTTAAATGTATTATTAAAATAGAAATGTTTATTGTTACAAGACATCACGTTTAAAAAAAAAAGAAAAATAAGTATGTTGGACTCTGGTGTCAAACTTAAGGCCCGGGGGCCCCATCTGGCCCATCACATCATTTTATATGACCCAAGAAAGCAAATCATTTGCGTCAACTTCCATGATTCTTGCTAAAATCTGTACCAAAATTTCATATCATCATATGTATTAAATAATAAAAAAAGTGGAGTTTTTTTGTTGCCAAACTCCTTTTTACAGTTACTTGAATAATAGTTGAACAAACTATTATCTTTGACTTCTGCTTTCAAAACTACTTATCCATCAATTTGTTGTCTGTATGTAAAACTATGATGAGGCGATGAAACATTTGCGGTTTCACGGTCACGAGGGCCCTCTGAGGGAAATCGTAACTATAATGTGGCCCGCGACCGAAATGACTTTGACAATCTATAAGCCATCACGCTACCTTTTATTCAACTTTTTTTTTTTTAAAGTTGAATGTTACAAGATACAGTATTGGATATTTTTAAGTTGTACGTTTTGAGATACCACACATTTTATTTATTGATTTTTTTTTTGGGATAAAATTGCGTACTGCCCTCCTTGTTTACTAAAAGAACTGAAGAACAGTGAGAGTAGCTGCATAATAATTACTAAACTGGGCTTGCCTCTCACCTTTACCTAATTGCAGGTTTGAGGTGTTGAACCAGGTGCAAACACACACACACACACACAATTTCTCCCACAGTCCAAAAACATGCACTTTAGGTTCATCAGAGACTCAAAAGGGTGTCCGTGAGCCCTAACTTGGAATAATTTGTAATAAATTATTATGTCTTATCAAATTATGTCTTATAAAACCTTTAAAAACCTTCACGAAGTGCAAAGAGTAAAGTCGTGATTCAAACACCAAACTTCAGAACTGTGAGGCAGAAGTGGTAACCACTTGTTCAGCGCGTCGCCTTGAGAGAATGATATCCATCCATGCGTTCTCTGTCAGTCCCGATCTTGGCCACTCGGAGGCGTTGGAGAGCCAAAGCGCCGGAAGCCGGAAGTTGAGATTTAACGTGCGAAATTCAAATTGCTCCAACAAAACATCGGCAGCTGACAGTGACTTTTCTGAGCTTCCGCGGTTTTTTGACGGCTTCACTATTCTCAGTTGACGCATTCGGGCAACCGAGAGAACCGTCATCTGTACACACGTGAGCTTTATTTTATTGTATTTTATTTTATTTTGCTTTTGCTAGTCGCAACCGTCACACTTAGCAAGCATTTTGCTGTTAGCGGCCGTGTAACTTGAGCGACTCGTATGATGTCGGACTTTTCCCATTTCCCGTTTGACTGGCTGTCTTGTTGGCCGCTTCGGCCGCTGTCGTCTCCGGCAGGCCGCTGGCGCGATGCCCGTGGAGAGGACGGAAAAGAGGACGGAGCCCCGCGGGGCGGAAGAGCTTCACAAATGCTACCAGGTTTATGACACTATCGGATCAGGTAATTTGGCGAAAGCACTAACTTGTTGTGTCCAATTCTGGTATTTTAAACCTGTTTTTTCCCCCCTTTTTTTAAGGTGGGTTCGCTAAAGTGAAGCTCGGTCGGCACATCCCGACAGGAGAGAAGGTGGCCATTAAGATCATGAACAAGAAAGACCTTGGGGTGAGTGTGTTCCATGCAAAAACTGATTCATTCATCATTTTGATGACTGACTTTTTTTTTTTGGGGGGGGGGGGGGGTATTTTTGATTTGTGTAAACTGTAAAAGTCTTGATTGCTTTCATGAACATAATGTTTACGGTGGATGAAATGAGTTTTATTTATTTAACCTTAAACTTACCCAGGTGAGGCAATTGAAAACACATTCTCTTATGCAATACCGAGCTGACTACAAACAGCAGAGTGAAACAAGGCAAAGATAAATTGAGGTTTTTAATTGGTCCCCAGTTGGAAATTTAAAGTGTTACAACAGTACAGGGGGAAGCAGTACACACCGGAATAAAAAAAATACATAAATAACAATGTGTAATCATTTAAAGATACTTTTATTGACTTTTTAAATCTAAGATAAAACGAGCGGTGGGTGTCACAGCAGACTGAAAACAGGCTTTGAGTCAACTTAGTCAATGGATGGCAGGTGTTGTTTGGTGGAGGTTGTTGGTGAGGGGGGGGGCTGCACTAAATAGTTCAGTTGCTTTTCTTATACTCATTAAGGAAGTTCTTTTCGTTTGCTGTAGGTATGTAATGAGATGCATACAGACCTGGATTTTTATTCTTATTTTTTTTAACTTCAAGAAAAGCTTAGAAAGTAATCTGGTTCTAATGCACATTGCAGATGGAAATGATGCATTTCAATTGACCGTGTAGTCAGTATAGAAAGTGCGCACATTCCTGGTCAAATGAAAGTTTTGTCATGAGACCACATGAATTGGTTTCAATTTCCTCATAAGCGTCAGCTTTCTAGCAAACATCCGAAGGTCTATATGACACTGTAAAGATGCAAATGTCAACTCAAAGCGCTTTTCATAATCTTCCAAGGATGATCTTCCACGCGTGAAAGTGGAGATGGAGGCAATGAAGAACTTAAGTCATCAGCACATCTGCCGTCTCTACCAAGTCATCGAGTCCTCCACACAGATCTTCATGATACTTGAGGTAAGCAAATGGAAGAAGTCTGTACCATCTCCTTCAGTTTGGCTACTCCTCTCCTGTTGGGGACTTGTGTTTCTTGCAGTACTGTCCAGGAGGGGAGTTGTTTGACTACATTATAGCAAAGGACCGGCTTTCAGAAGAGGAGACGAGAGTGTTTTTCAGACAGATTATGTCTGCCATGGCCTACGTCCACAGCCAGGGTTACGCACACAGGGACCTCAAACCGGTAAAAGCAGCCTGCATGACTGGATGCTCCTCAAGTGTTTAATGTGCCTACTTATGGGCCTTTTCAAATGCAAGACTCATACCTGCTGTCTCTCTCTAAACATTAGGAGAACCTGTTGATAGATGGAGACCACAACTTGAAGCTCATAGATTTCGGTTTATGTGCCAAACCCAAGGTACATCAACGACATGTTGACACTATTGTGCGTGAGATCCGATACATGATCGATAGCGACGCTCAATTTTGATTGACACGGTCGGAGAGGTAAGTTGGGTCACTGGTTCACTTAAGACCTCTCAGACTGCGTCAATCCAAAAGGTGCAAAGGCAGAATATTTGTATTGGATGTTATTCCGTAGTGCAAGCGGTCATAATGTTGCGGCTGTTCCGTTTAATGCGGTCATGTCTCACAGGGAGGCCTTGGGTACGAGTTGATGACGTGTTGCGGAAGTCCCGCTTATGCTGCGCCTGAGCTCATCCAGGGAAAAGCTTACATTGGCTCAGAGGTGAGTCGTTTACAGTTTTGTTTGTTAGCTTAAATCTCCGGTGGTCTTCCGCTGATCCTTTTCCTGTAGCTCTGCCTTGTCTTGGTGCCCCCAGGTAGGACATAAAGATTTCTTATTTTATTTGCAACATTGCTGTGTTCCAGGCCGACGTGTGGAGTATGGGCGTGCTGCTGTTCGCGCTGCTCTGCGGCTATTTGCCCTTTGATGACGACAACTGTGTGGTCCTCTACAGGAAAATTACTGTAAGAGCTGACCTTACGTTCTCATTGTTTGTTCACTTTTGTCTTCCTGCAAACGGTGGACTACAAATGAAAGAATTCCTTGTTAGTTAGGTGAGTGCAGTGGGGCTGGAGTATTATTCCCCAGCGGACTCCAGGGCACAAGGAAAATTATAGCGGGCCTGGACTGATCACCAGTCAGTCGGGCGGTTATTGAGAATGGTGCTCCGAACGCAAGTTGCGTGAACGTCACCTACACGAACCGCTAAAAACGGCTACTCGGACTACAGGAGTGCCTCACGTGTGTTATGCGCGCTCAGGACTTGAAAAGCCTCATGCAGAGCACAACATAAATGCGAGCGTCCATTTGAAAAAAGTAAACTTGTTAGATCTGTTTTTGGGTGGAGTTTTGATGATGATAGACTCACCGGTGGTTAAAGTCATGTGAATTGGAATTTTTAAATCTAAACTTTGACCTTGCTAGACTTCATTGACGTGTACTGATTGGCGACACTGTACTTTTCTACGGATCCCGTAACAAACAGCACCAATTGTGTCAAACTTCTGACCTACTTATATTCCAAATCTTACTCGTATCGCTGTCTTTGACAAACGCTTGAACAGCGAGCACATGCAGAATATGCACATTGGTAAATGTCAGAAGAGTTTTTTGGTGTCAAATTGGTGCTCATTCATCATCCTGTTAAGCAAAGACATCAGGCAAGAAGAAAAACACTAAAAGAGCCACTTAAAATAGTTTTGCATCCTTTCTAATGGGGTCACTCCCTGGCCATGACCCATAAAGCTTATCCCAAAAAAACAAAAACAGACACAACAGATGTTAGTTCGTATTTCAAGTTTATTACTGCGCTTGAACGCATGTACTTTCAGAGAGGAAAGTATGACAACCCTCCGTGGCTATCCCCAGGAAGCATCCTTCTGCTCAACCAAATGATGCAGGTATGTACGAATGGTAACATGTATCATATGGAGAAAAAAAAACTAATATTTTTTTTAAAGCCATATAATATCAGTGAAGCCATACGTATTTGTAGTTACCATTTTTTTGTCCTGTAGGTGGACCCCAAGTTGCGTCCGGCAGTGCAGCAGCTGCTTGAGCACCCTTGGGTGATTCAAGACTACAACAGCCCTGTGGAGTGGCACAGCAGGCAGCCGGTACTCTCGCTAATAAATATGCCCGTATATTCACAGATGCACGCTTAAACATACTGCACACGCACACCACAAAGGTCTACTAAAGCTCAAGAAGTTAAAGTTAAAATTGTTTGTGCTCACAGTGGTGTTGGAATAACGCGGCGGTGTCTTATTTTGTAGCTGGGTCACATAGACGAGGACTGCATCACTGAGATGGCGGTCAACATGAAGCGGTCCAGAGAGAGCACCACGGCGCTGGTTAACGAGGCAGGTGCCACTTGTTCACTCACTCAAAACCGAACCCGGAGGAAGCTTGCCCCTTGTGCACATGGAAACACAATGGAAAACTCACTGAAAGGAGAAATTAAAAAAAAAAAAAAAAAAGTGGCAACATTCTTCCATTTGTCTTCATCTGAGAAATGAATTGGACCACCATTGTTCTTAATTTTCCATTTGCCGTTGATCTACCATGCAGCTATGGGGGTTCATTTGCTCTGCTCGACTCATGATTTTTTATTTTTTTTTTAAAGATGTGGTGAAACTCTCAATTCAGAATTCCACCAAAACCAAAAAAGTGGAAATTTTGTCTCTAAAGTCAGCCAAGATGTCAGAAGTCATTATACGACAGTTCACCTCTTTGCACTTTTATGATCACAATTGCTCTTTTTGCTGTTTTGCTTTTTACATTATGGAGGTGCCTTGACTTACAATATGAATTTGTTCCATGACCACACGTGTAACTCAAGTCATCTTTCCCAATTAAAATAAATTAAATTGGAAATGCAATTAATCTGAGTTTCCCATCGAACGGCTATGCAAATATTTATAAAAAAAATTTAATAAAAAAAAAAAAAGGCACTCGACGGCATTGTACTTTATAAAAACATACAGTAAGAGGCGGAGCATAAATAAATAGAATGTAAAGAATACAAGTTTGTGCATCATGATATGTCCATGGCCACCAGAGGGCGTGGCAGCACAGTATAATAAATCCAGCCATACTAAAGTACAATTGATGATGAAACAGAAGACGTTGCGTCCATAATTCCGAGATGTAAAAATGTTTTTTGTTTTTTTTTGCAGATGCTAAAGAGTATTTGCCTGTGAGGATTGTTGTATGCTGTCTGCATGTGTTGCTACCGCGGCTTGTGTTCAAATAACAGTTGCTGAACTCATTCACTGCCAGCCAGTTAACATGGATATTTGACTTGTAAAGCCGTCAATGGCAGTGATTTAAAGGGTTATAATTGGTGCAATCTCGATACTAGTTCCGTTAGCCCTGACGTTGTCTGCCGTACAACAAATCCGAGCGCCGATGCAGTGATTTAAAACGGGCGCTCATGTGTGCAGTGGCGCTACGACCACGTCACAGCCACGTACTTGCTCCTGCTGTCGAAGAAGCAGAGAGGTAAGCCCGTGCGCCTCCACACCGAGCCCAACGCCATCGATGCCGCCTTCTCTCCACTACATGGGCGAATGCAGGTCAAAGTGCAACTCCCAGCATGCCTTTCAAGCTCAATGTCCAGTCCTCAGCCACTCAAATATTTTAGCTTCCCCTTTTTCCAGACTACAGAAGATCTTCACTTCACTGCCGACGACGACGCTGTGATTCTGGATTCTTTGGATCTTTGCTCAGACTACATAGACGATTGTCCGTGGGTGTCCGTCGAACGTCACACGCCTCAAGCGGTTCACCAGAAGATGGAACGAATTACAGATGACAAGGTTGGTTCAAGAGGGGACAAATGTGTCTTGCGCACGCTTCACCGGAGAAACGCTGTAATACAACATTTATTTCTACAGAGGCCGGCAACACCATTAGAGAAAAGATGTGTGCGGAGCCCGCCGCCCGAGAGGGCTCAAGTGACGGCCCGCCACCGCCAGGAGAGGAGGCACAAAGAGCGCCAAACAGCCCGTGACAACAAGGAGAACGTTGGCCAGCAGGAGAAAGACGTGGAGATATTTGCACTGCCTCCGCCTCGCACTCCTCCTTCCAGCAAGAACAACACCCGCCACAAGAATGTGTTGACCACACCCAATCAAAACGTGGCCAATGGCACCAGAGGTACACCCAAAGGTAGGAAGACCGTTCGCCTATTTTGCCTAATGCGCTTCATGCTAATAGACGACGGCGTTTGGGCTGTGTTGTGATATGCTGCCCAATTATTTTGGACACTTGCATGACTCGCAAAGATATTTGACTTTGGGGTGAAAGTTCAGGATCAACCGAAAAGGGACTGTAATCTTCACGGGTGAACTTAATTTGTCCAGCTTTGTGGGAAAAGTTTTTCATATACCAGTGCACAAAAACAAGATCCGAAAGGCAGAGTTTGTGTGGAAGAACTTGAGGGCCCTGAACCCAATCCCGAATCCCATCAAACCAAACTTTGGGATGAACATTAGCCAGCAGGCCCTTTTCTCAGGTCCAACATCAATGTTTTGGGGATTAATAGTTGGCCAAAGTCTTCTAAAACGAGTCAAAGGGTACTGTAGTTGGAATGGCGAGGCGACCCGTTACTTTTGTCCACCGAGTGTATTCATTTGTATTTCCATTGATATATTTCTCTTCTTCCTTCCCTAATCATAACAACACCGCAAACCACACACAAGACATTTTGCAAATAAATTGTCTTGTGGTAATCGTCTTTTTTGTAGTTGTTTCCCCCCCCTCAAAGCTTTTTCTCATTCTATGACTTTCCCGTCATTCGGCCTCTGAAAGTGGACACGCACACTTATCACCGTCAACTGGATGCTGGGCTTATCATCAGGCTCATTCTATTGGCTCAAATGACGAACACTAATAGAAATGGTGGCTCATTACAACCTTAATTATGTGCTAAGCGGAGTCTGATGCGGAAATTGTCTCCGCCCGCAGTCAGAAATGCGCCAAGGATTGCTTTCTCCACCTATAGGGGGCAGCACCCATGTCAAGTGTCTTCTCTGCTCAGGCCAATCAGAATCATCTTTATTTGCCACGAACTATAGGTTAGTCCTCACACTGCAACAGACCCATTTAGGCTTACATTAGCATCGTCAAGACTCTCCTCCATGCTCTGTGTGTGCGTCCATCCTTTATGTTTAGGAGCGTGTATGTCTGTTTTTTTTTTCCTCAATTTATGATTTAAACAAAAAAAAAAAGAGAGAGAAAGAAATGCGAGGTCGACCAGCAACCCAGAACAAATTATTTGATCTCGGA